>NC_047154.1:27806060-27858560 GCF_009819705.1 Hippoglossus hippoglossus
GAGGGATGCTCTCCCTCTCTCTCTCTCTCTCTCTCTCTCTCTAGCTCTCTCTCTCTATCTCTCTCTCTCTCTCTCTCTCTCTCTCTCTCTCTCTCCTCCCCCCCTCCTCCCTCTCTCTCTCTGGTCGACCCACTGACGACCATCCTCATCCTCACGGACGAGCAGATCCTCTCTCTCCTCTGCTGAACCTTTTATTTTTGGCTGTTAACTTCTGAATCCTCCTCCTCCTCCTCCTCCTCCCGTCGACAAATCCTCCCACAGCAGGAGCTCCGTGGACTTTTTGTCCATTTCTCGTCTAAAGAAGCTCGAGAAGCAACTCCCAGACGGTCGTGTTCACATTTAGTTCTTGGACGTTCGACTCCAGGAGATCAAAATAAAAATAAAAAATCTGAGGATAGTATTTTTACTGTTGTGTTGGTGTTTGGGTGTGAAGGGATATCTGGTGATGCGGGACTCATGCGGTGCCGCGTTCCGCTGCCAAGTCTTCATGAAAAACTGCTGAATATTCAGAGTTTAATTAATCAAATCATCAGTCCAATCAAACTAAACTAACGAGGACACAGAATCGGAAATATCTTTCATTTAATATGTTAGGGTTTGAAACAAACTTCATTTTATTCAAGTATTTATGCTTTTGATATTAAAAGATAAAATGTAATTGTTTATATTCTCATTTTTCTGTTATTATCTGAATTTAGTTTTCACTGTAACCTACAACTAAAATGTTTTATTAATTCTGAGCAGTAGAAAATTATAATAAGTTTGAACTGTGATGTCGTCATGAAAGTGTTTCTCATTTTGAGGATTTGTGAATTTTCACATCTGTTTTAATTCTGGTTATTTAAAACAAGATAAAATAAGAGTTTAAGTACCTGGCAGAAGTTTAAAAAAACTCAAAACAAAAATAATAAAGACAAAACATCTGTAAAATATCCCAAAAAATTTGAGATACAAGATATAACATAAATATAGAAAATGATCAGTAAAATTTCCAAAAGAATATTTAGTTCATGTATTGAATAACATATTGACAGTATTTTCTAAATATTGGATTTATTGGAATCATCTTCCTGAAAGACCTGAAAAAATATTTGTATTATATCTGAAACGTCAGTAAAGTATTCAACGTCTGCGTCTCTGTCTCTGATCATCACCAGCAGCCATTTTGTTTTGAATCCTAACAGAGTAAATCTGAAGTGAACGACCGGCAACGCGCTCAGAACCGTCTCCACCCTGATCCCGCCGCTCCGACCCGATTCTTCTTCTTCTCCTCCTTCGTGTATTTTTCAGCAGCCATACGGCGCTTTGGAGTTTCTCTGCTTCCACCATCTGTGGAGAGTTTCCCTGCAGACGCTCGCAGCTGTCCTGGTTCATGTCGACGCTGGCTTCACACGGCAGCGTCCCCACGGCCTCACACACAATGGGAGAGAGAGTGTGTGTGTGTGTGAGAAACAGAGGGTTTATGGGAGTTTTTTGGCACACAGCTCCTCTCTCACTAAGCCTTTCAAGATGGACGGACACTCCGACACAGAAACACACACACACACAAAGACTTGGTCACAGACTCCTTCAAAAAGAATCTAAAGGAGTGGGTTCATGTGCAGAGGTGAAAGGTCATGAAACCGTACAAAGGTCAGAGCAGAACTTTGACGCCGAGCAGCTCAGGATCAGACCAACGACACATCACAACTTTCATTTTGTTCATTTACAGATTCAAGTTTTCATTTCACATGAGAAATGAAAACCTTCAGTTTCATACAAACAGGTTCGTTCATCAGTACTTTTAAAGGAGAATTCCATGAAGTTCTGAGGCTAAATTTAAAAACGAATAACTTCTGAGCGTCATAGGAGCAGTGATCTCGACCTTCAGTCCCTAGAATGAGTCAAACTCCAAACACACTACATTCCCCATAGTTCAATACAAAGCCTCTGAGGCCACATCTTCGCTCTCAGCTCCAGTTTGTGAGTCTGACAGACGACCACAAACCACAAGTATCCAGCATGTAAACTGCTGCGGTTTCAGAAAGCATCATTCAGTGAAACATGACTGTGTTTCTTCTTGAAACTCTTACAGGTGTGTTCAACTTGAAATTCACGACTTTTACTTGTAACTAATGTTTTTTTCTTTCACCGTTTTGTTGAGATTTCTTGAACTAATTTGAGTTTTTTTCCTTCTGTCTAAAAACAGCAGCAAACCGAACGCTGCACAGGAGCCAGACTCCATTTTGTTGGCACGAAACATTCGGAGACAGAGTCTGGACTGACGATGGGGGCTCGGTGAGAGGGGGGTTCTGTTGCTAAGGACCGAAGTGGGGGGGCTCTTCCTTAGCAACAGAGACAGTTATTCCCAGCAGCTGGCACAACTCACCACCGGCAGTGCAGCTACATTCCTGCAGGATGACCTCCGCAAAAAGACAGAGAGGATGACCTTTAGATGGGAGCAACGTCCAGGAAGAGGTGGAGGAGGACAAGAAGAAGAAGAAGAAGAAGAAGAAGAAGAAGAAGAAAAGACGAGGACATTTACAGAAGAAAAGAAAACACTGACGGATGAAAGAAGAGGAAACACTGAAGAGAAAAGAAGTGAAGTCGGGCAGATGTTCAAGAGGAAGAAAACATCAGGAAAATGAGAAGAGGTTAAAAGGAGAAAAGCTTCTGAGCGTCTCATGAGGAGGACGACTGAGAATCACCGTCCTTCTGCCACGATGGACGTTCTGAAGCCAGAGAGAGGAACCAGGACGTCGAGCCCCACCAGACTCACATCACATCACAGAAGATGAGAGCTGCTGGGAAACCGCTGCCTCGATCAGCTGGTGAAGTATTCAGATCTTTTACTTTAGTAAAAGTACGAGGCTGAAACTCTGGACCCATGAAGACCTGAACCGCGTCTCTGCAGAATTACATTTACTCCTGAACGATTCAAAACACTGTTTATTTTTATGAAGGTCAGAGTTCAAGTTCAGACGCCATAAATCAACAGAGACAGGGAGAGGTGGCAACATGCTGAGAGTGTGTGTGTGTGTGTGTGTGTGTGTGTGTGTGTGTGTGTGTGTGTGTGCTGTTGCTTTGTGTTGTGTTCAGGAACCACTCGGCTCTAACTCCTCCCGTGTTGCTGCGAGATCAGAGATTTTCTCTAAACTGGAACACGGAGTCGATTTAGACGATTTAAATGGGATTAAACCTGACGTCGGCGTGTCGCAGAGCGAGCGATCAGCTGACACAGGAAAACACAGTCGCATGAAACTATGAGTTTCTAACTTTCGTTGCTATGTGCAGGTTCCTCACAGTCGGCCGCACATATTCAGTTTAGATCTTTAAATCAAACAACTGATTCTTCACCGTCTGAACGGTTCACTTCCGTTTGAAGCTCATGTAAAGTTGCCTCTGTGGTTTAACTCTGCTACACATCTCAGAAGAGGAAGAGTTCAGGACACAACAGGTCGGTTGTATAAATATGATGTGACATCAACAGATTTTTAAAGCTCTGTATTTCTGTCCAACATTAAATATTTATGAGTAAATAGGAGCCATTTATTTGATCAATATCTTTGAATCCAAACGAGCTGAGCACACGGTCACAGACGATCCTCAGCTGATGGTTTGTTCTCAACGTGTGAACCTGACGTCAGGTTTATTCTTCACTCTGTGGTTCAATCAGCTGCAACAGTGGCTTCATTTTTATGAATGAGTTCAAAGCTCAATGACCGTGAATGGAACAATGTGTGTGTGTGTGTGTTCATTGGTTGGTGGTGGGGTGGGGGTGTTCCCGTGGTTACACTGTGTACTTCAGGAACCACAGCTGAGTGTGTGGTTTTACGCTGCGTTTGCCTTAAACAGCCCCACATGACGACCAGAGAACAGCAGCAAGACAAGCAGCAGGAGGAAGAGGAGGAGGAGGAAGAGGAGGAGGAGGAGGAGGAAGAGGAGGAGGAAGAGGAGGAAATGTAAAGTGTCCCATACTGAACAAAACATAGACTGCAACTCATTCACAACAACTTCCTTACGAACCATTAATGAGGGAAAACTAATCCACCCATAAACAGACAATATGATCCGAACAAGAAAACAGCTGATGGAGAGTAAATGAGCTGGAACGTTGGTTTTCTGCTGGTTGACTGTTTGTAGTTTTGGGGTTTCAGACGTGTCCGTCACTTCCAGGACGTCCGACACTGAAGCTGCTTCCTTCAAGAGTAAAAACTAATCACATCAACCTTCACTTTAATCCAGGAGCTGCAAATCAGGAACTTTAACTAATAAGGTTGAAGTTTAGTCTCTGAGGCTGAAGAAATTAAGTTTCGGGGAAAAGTTTGTGTGCTCAGATAAATGTGTGTGTCAATTGTGTGGTGAAGGTCAGACGGCAGTAAGAAGTCAAGATGGAGTGGAGTTGTGTAGTTGTTTTTTTTGGTGGAGAGAACAGGTCACTCAGAGCTGCAGCTCGAGACGAAGCTCCAAATCTCTTTAAGAGCTCAGGAGGACAGAGGCAACTGGGTCAGACGTCTTCACACACACACACACACACACACACACACACACACACACACACACACACACACACACTCACACTCACACACACACACACACACACACTCACACACACACACACAGCTTGATATCAGCCCCTCGGGGTCGTATAAGGTGACGGGCAGATAAACATCTAACGGTGGCGGCTCTAGAAACCTTCACATTCTGTAGGTCGGACCGGCGGCTCGTTATCACACCGAAACACAGATATCCTCCAATTGTGCTGCCGGAGGAGCTTCCTCTAGAAACAAGTGAAGTCACCGCTCCGACCAATCACAGGCCCTCTGACCTGCACCGAGCTTCAAGTGAGAAAACAGATCCTGACGCAGGTTTCAACCCGTTGCATCTCAGGTTCATTCAGACCTGAATAAATGAAATTTAACATCTATGATGAATATCAGAGTCTCAGAATCACTTCATCTGAAGGTGAAGTAGCTGAGTGGAGAATAAACCTGGAAACACCAGGTTATGTCTCAGACAAGCTGAACTGAGATCAGTTCTGAGTGTTTGTAGATCAGTTATCAGATCATGTTCATATCTGTATCACTGAGAGGACAAAACCTTTCTATTAATAAAACAATAACTAATTTCAAAGTGAGACAGAAGTCGTTTTAAATAAATGTAAAATGTTTAAGACCGTACTGAACTTATTTGAGACCTAGTACACGATATTTAAAACATATTTAAGACTTTTTTTAGTCTTAAATATGAGACAAAAAAATGTAAGACCCTATTCAAATCAAATATATCAGAAGTGATATTTTTAAATGAACTAAAAACACAAGAAACCAAGAGAAACAAACTCCTGTTGTCGAGTCAGAACTTCAGTATGAAAGGAATCGACACGTTGAAGAATCGTTGTGCTGTCGTCCCCGTCTCACGTGGGTCTTCATACTTCCCTGAACTCACTCAACACATCGAACAAGTGAGAAACACTATGTTCATCTTATGTTAATTCTTCCTCTAAACTCAGTAAACAAGCTGATTTGAGTTGGAAATGTTTCATATGTTTCAGCTGCAGATGAAATAACTGAGAGACATTTTTCAGTTTTAGTACATATCAGATGTTTTGTTGATAAAGTGAAGAATCCTCTTCTGCTGGATCATCTTTTCTGGAAAGTGAGTCGCTGGCATTGATGTAAAAACTTGTTCGATCAAACTTTTACGATTTCATCTCTCTAATTATGTTTAATTGACTTTAGTGGCACATAAATATTATCTCGTCTGCAGTAAATGTTAACGTCTTTATTTCAGCCTGCGATGATTCTAAATCACAGACGTCAACCAGTCGACCCTTTTCCACCTTTTGTTCCCGAACGAAAACCAACCAGCAGCTCCCCACACACACACACACACACACACACACACACACACACACACACACACACACACACACACACACACACACACACACACACACACACACACACGCCTCCAGTCTGTGAGTGTGTGTGTGTGCGTGACTGGCTGCTAATGAGGGGGTGTGTGTGTTTATCCTAGAGGTTAAACAGCCCGATGATAGGGGTCAGGACCTCAACGCTGTGATCTCTGACCTTTCGGCACGTGTCGAGCGTTCCTGTGAAAGTGACACCCGCCGCCGCCGCCGCCATGCAGCAGCTCGTAAATCAATGAAGGGGGGGTGGGAAGGATGAGGGGGTAGGGTTGACCTCTGACCTCCTGAACACTTGTTCCTGAGGATCCCGGGTGCTCACACACACACACACACTCACACACACTCACAACACTCAGAGCTAGTGCTCAGACGTATGAATGGAGGGTTTGCTGTGTGTGTGTGTGTGTGAGTGTGTGTGTGTGTGTGTGTGTGTGTGTGTGTGACTGACTGCAGGGAGTGAAAGTGTGTTAATTTGAAAAGCTCAGCAGTGACTTCCTGTTCAGCTCTCCACCTTATTTCCTGAGGTCAACACTTGTTTGAACCTGCTTCACTGATGATATCATGAGTCCAGTTCTATTTAAACTATGTGAGCATCTATGAGTCCAATGAAGACCAAGTCAAAGAAATATGAAGTCTGATTTTCATAATGATTCAGAACTTCTTGACTGGATTCAGAAAGGTTTGAAATGAGGCAGAGAAAGTAAACCTGTAAATCTGCTGAAGAGTTCAGGTTGAAGCTGGAACTTCCTCCCAGACACTGATGCATGAAACAAGCTGCTCTGTCGTCAGGAGGCCGAAACACTGACGTGTCCCCTGCACCTTAACGTCACACCAGGAAGACGAAGGTGTCAGGAAGCTCGATGCCGAAGACCGTGACGGACAAAACCAAAGCCGAGTCCCGAAGCAGCCGAGCTGCCGGACTGAGTGAGGGAGCTGTGACTGACGCAGCTCTTTACAGCTTCAAAATGAAAACACTGAAAAAGCAGCAGGTGAAAGAACAAACTGATTTCTGGTTTTTGTTTAAAATCGTCTCCAGGTTTCGTCTGGTTGAGTTTTCTGCTGCTGAACTTTAACAGGATTAAATAATAAATGGTTGGTCGTGCGCTGCGGTTTCTACGGGCAACACTGCTGGTCTTTATCCACCCCCCACCCTGAGTCAGTGGTATGGGGATGAATTTAATTACCGACTCGGGCGGCCCCGACAGACCCCGCCTCCGGCCCTGCGAGCCCTAAGGTCAACCTGCCTTCACATGGCTTTTAATAAACACCGCTGCTCCAGAAAAGCTCCGCCGCCTTAAATAAGAGGCAGCATGAAACCTGATCCCCGGGGTGGGGGGTTCTGTGGGCGTCCAGCCTCGGCCTTCCCCCTCGCACCTCGTTCAAACCAGACACAATCCTGCCAAGCCTCTGTCAAGACCAGGCTTTAAATCCTGGCTCTGAGGGAGAAGATGCACATTTAGTTTTTCATTTTAAAGTTGCTTCTGTCTCCACCACAAACCCTCGCCTTTGTGTTTGTGACCACAGCGAGCGGCTGCTGGAAGTGAGAACCAGTTTATTCCATGAGTTTCTCACATGGTGCCAGTCATTGAAGGTTTTTTAAAGACCAACGACTGCTCCAACCACCTCAGAATGAATCCACAGAGCAGCGGCGGCGTTTCAGCCGGGAACTGAAGAGAGCTCAGTGTGAACGGGCACGCAGCTGATTACTGCGGCCGCGGAGTGAAAACACGCTCAGACGACAGCCCAGCGTCCGCGGGGAGACGGGAGCAAACTCTGGGCTCAGAGAGGCTTCAGTCTGCCAGAGGAAATGATTGTAATTAAGGTTCAGGGTCACAGATCTTTCCATGTGCTCGGCTGTCGACGGATCACAGCTGAAACTTTACCTCCATGAAAACACGACGGGAACCGGAGGAAACGCTTTGATTAACAAGGTCTCGTTAGAATCTGCACTTTGTGAAACTGGGATCAAGTCTTTAAAACCTTCATGTCATTTTAAAAAGTGTTTATCATCACAGCACGGTGACGAACGAGTTGACACGCAGGCTGAAGGTCCATCGTGTTGCTGTTCTGGAGCTCTCACAACTCTTTATGGTCTTCATCAGCAGACATGAGAAAAAGCACAGACCTGTTTTCGTCTCGTCTGAATCAACGTTTAAAACACTGGTTTTATGATGAAGCTTCTGCTGATGATCATGTGATACGGCTGAAAGCTCAGGAACAGACTAAACGCACCTGAAGGTGAAGGACCAACTTTAGAAACATTAGAACTTAACCCTTCAAACTCAATACCAATGTTCCTCCAGTGCCTATGTTGCTATTCAAACGCTTCACATCTCTAAAATCTGTACGACCTAAACTAAAAGGTTCTGTAAGTCAATAAACCAGAATATATTATTTAAGTACGTTTTTAATGGAAACATTCTCTGAAAGTTCAGTGATAAAAAGAGCAGAAAACAGACCTGGGAGCTGCTGCTGAAGAATCTGAACCAATTCTACCTGCTCTACCTGGAAACTGTTTTTCTTTTCCAAGAAAACTCAAACAAACTTCACCTGAGCTCGGAGCCAAGTGTTTAAACCATCTGCCAAACGTCTGCTGCCACCGCCGCTCGCAAATATTCCAACCACATAAATCATCAAATCATTTTCCCGTGGCATCAGTCTGACATCAGGAAACGTGCTGAGCAATCACACAGCAGATAATTGTGTGTTTTTCTTACAGTGCGAGTCGTAGCGAGGATGTGCCAGCTTCATCTAGAGAACACTCTGCTCTGCTCAGCCAGCGCGAGTTGTATTTTGGCAGGAACGTTTCTTCCTCCTCAGACTTCTGCTTTGCTGACCGCTGATGAAGCTGCGGCTGTCTGCGGCAGATAACACGAGCGTCTGCAGCCACAAGTCGAGAGGCAGCGAGCAGAGCTTCATCCTCACACACCGACACGTGAACTTTAATCAGAGGAAACAGGGAAACGACTCCTGATCCTGACAAACGTCTGCTGGAGACTTTTACTGTGTTTACTGAGTTGAAACTGACTTTTAATTGGTTTGATTATTTGATCATCTCCAGCTCTTCTGCTTCTCGTATGAAAGGATGTAAACATGATCTTGTTTGTCACTGTAAAACATATTTCTGAGGGATCATGAAAGGTCACCTGACAGAGACACAATATCTCACCACAACACTCATCAAAACTCCAAATCAATAATTATTTCCTTATTTCCACTTCATCACAGACACTTGAAACAGAAAAGTGAAGCTGTGCTGACGAGATGTTCACCGACACTGAAGAAATGTGTGTGTGGCTTGTGTGAGCTTGTGTGTAATGATGTCACAGTGTCGTCATGTCAAACATCAGAGCTGCGGCAGACACACACCAAGCAGCGCCGCGTCTCACACACACAGAGGAGGGCGGGACTGACCTGTGTGGACGAAGTAGGCCAGGTACAGATCCAGCTCCTTCACTGAAACTCCAATGTGATGCGGCTGCACACACAGGCTGGGGTTCGAACACTGAGGAGACTTTACCAGCCTCTCCCCGTCAGTACTTTCGAGGGGAATCCCTTTGAATAAAATCACCATGACCAGGTCCAGCCTCCACACTTTGTCCGCCTGGCGCAGGCAGTCGATCCTCCTCATCTTGCCCTTCTGGTCGGGGTTGGACAGCACGCAGCACGGCGGCTTCTTCCCCGTCACCGTCAGCACAAAGTCCTCCCTGAACTCTGGCCGGATGTCCTTGCGCAGTTTGGCCAGGAGGCGAGACGCCCACTTCTGTTTGACCTCGGGCTTCTCGCCGAGCAGCTCGTCCTTCACGGCGCGCTCCTCCTCCTTGGACATGCGCTTCTCGTGCTTCTTGAAGTACTTCCTCTTGCGGGCCTGCAGGTTGAACCATGTGTAGGCGAAGGCCCGGACATGGGGCAGCAGGGCTTCGATGAAAGGATGGAATTCATCCTGAGGGAGGAAGAGGAGACGAGAGGTGAGAGTGTGAAGGACAAACAGGTCACAGCAACAATCAAACACAGTTTGATTCTCATCTTCCACTTCAGTTCATGTTTGACCACAGACATTTTATAGATGAACACAATCAGAATATGAAGCTGCACAGATTCTAGTTTCTCCACTGGAGCTAAACGCAGAGTTTAATGAGCACGAACAAGGTTTTAACAACGATCGTCCCCCTGGTGTCGGAGGAGTCCGAGATGTGCGGAGGAAATATGTCTGACATTTGACTTTTCGCAAAAAAAAACAAGATTTCTTCAAGACGTCTCGAAACAAGAAGAAAACCGACGACGCTGCAGAAGAATTTTGAGGTTTTAAGGTTTTCAGATAAGATGGAAAATGACAGAAGGAGGAAACAACAGAGGGAAGGAAATAAACAAGAATACAGAAATCTATAAGGAAGGAAAAATAAGGAATGAAGGAGAAAGAGAAGGTGGCAAGATGGAAAAGTAAAGAAAACAAAAAGGAGGAAAAAACATAGGAAACCGAAGGAATGAAAGAAGTAAAGAAGGATGCATGGACGGATGAGGTTTAGGAAGCAAGAAGAAGGAAGGAAGGACAAAAGGAAGGAAGGAAAAGAATTTAACAAAGAAATAATGAATTTCAGACTCAACCTCTCTCACCTCCTTCTCTCTCGCTCTCAGGAGGGAGGAATGTGTCTGCCAGGCCCCCCACCCCCCCACCCCGACCAAAAACGCACCAAACAAACAACCAACCAAGAGGCCGACCGCCGCCGGCCGAGCGGAGGGAAACCAAACCGCCACGAGCACAAACATGGGCTCAGCGCTGGTTTGTTCAGCTCAGATCTTCATGTGCAGGATTAAAGGTGCATTAAAGGAGCATTACGTGGTTTTCAGCCGACGAGAGCTGCACAGTTATTACTGTGGGAATGTGGTTAGACGGCATCTCCGGGATTAGACCCAAACTTGGGGTCGGTTACACCTGCTCCGCCCCCGAACCACCACCACAAAACCAGGCTCATTCTCCACATGAGCCCGAGAGAGAAAGTGCATCAAAAAAGGAGGAAAAGAAAGCGACTGATCCACAGATCTTAACCAAAAACGGTCGGGATTTAGAGTGGAGTTATGGGAGAGTCGGAGGGATTATGAAAGGAAAACGTTATTACAGCTCGTGGAGGGAAAGAGGCCGATGAGGCGAGCAGCCACGCTCGAACACTTCCTGTTCTCAGACGGACGTATTTACTCAACCAGTAGTGATCACTGCCAGTCTTCATTCACAACCGCCTTCTACAAATCTTACAGCAGCTCGAGACTCAGACTTCACCTGACGAACAACGTCACATTTTCTCTAGAGTTTAATCTCAAATTTCTGGATACGGATAAAGATAAAAAAACATTTAATTTTAGACCAACAGCAGAACGTTATATCTTCTGATTCATCAGAGAGAAATATATGTTTAAATAAAGAGCGTTTCCTTGTTCAGTGTCTGAACACAAGCAGAGACGAGAGCTTCATCTGAATAAAGTTTAAAACTGAATTCAAACAGTTTGTGTTCATTTTAACTCATTTACCACAAAACAGAGCGACTGAATATGAGGACGACAAAACCACTGGTTTCTATTTATCTCACTAGAACATGAAAATGTGCATGAAAAGATTTAAAATGAAACGTCGGTGAATCATCCCACGTTTATGTTTGTTTCTATGTCATCATATGTTGATGACAAATAAAATAAGACTGATGCTCATGAAGAGAAATCAATGGAGTGAATTCTTGTGTCTCTACGACTTTGGAACATGTTCTGCAATAAAAATTCCACAGCAGAAAAAAAAGATATATTTTCTTTTCATATCAAGTTATTTTGGGGTTTGAAAGTTTCGTTTGTGGCAAAGTTTGAGAGAAAACCTGTTATTTTCTGACAAAAAGAAAGAAAAAACGTTTCATCACAGAGAAACAACGAGAACTTTCCAAAAGACAAAAACACAGACGGACAGAAAACATCTTCATGGAACATTTTCTTATTTGGATAAAACTCTCAGAGGGAAACTGAGGAGGGGGAGGGAGGGGGGGAGGGAGGGAGGGGGAGGAGGGGGGGTGTAGCCCCCCCTCCTGAGCCACGTATTGAAAAAAAACCTCCACTATTCATAGATCAAACAGACGCTCACACATCTTGATACGTGCAAATGCTTCTGACTGGGGTGGCATGTGGATGCCACATTACATACACACACACACACACACACACACACACACACACACACACACACACACACACACACACACACACACACACACACACACACACACACACACACACACACACACACACACACACACACACTGCAATGCATAACTCATAATTTTGCAGCACAGTAAAAAGTATTTTTTTATTTCCAGTATTTTTTAATTCAGAGACTCAGACCCCCTCATTTATAAAATCCTCCAAACAACTGGAACAGATTGAAATATTCCTTCATCATAAGAAAAGCATTTTGTTTGTGGGAGCTTAAGGAAACAGATGTTTTGCAGTGTAGAAACAAGTGACACTGCACAAAGACCTCCTGCCGCTGTTTAAAGATCCTCAGACTAAAATCTGCACTGAGAACATTTCAACCTGTTTCTGCACAAACTGCTTCTGACGCCACGAGAATCAACGACGAGGAAGAAAATAATTTGGAAAGAGGTCGAGAGTCGTTTGTGTATTTTGAGTTTTCTTGTCACTCGTTTTAACAGAAGTTTAAAGTGTTTCAGACTGAATGAAGTGTTCCGAGAATCCTTGTTTACTGTTAAAAGAAAAGACACGTGAAGAAAACGTTTCAAGTTAAATCTGCAGATTATGAGTTTGGATTTAAAATAATATTTTCTGTACGTCCATGGTCTCGACACCTTTCTACTCCGCTGACGTTTCTCAGCTCCGAGCTCATCGGTTCCCACTGAAGACATTTCACACGTTGTAATGGCTCAGTAACAACAAGAGGAAACAGAGCATTTGTCTGGGACTATTTTCGGCGGCAGATTATTCCACATTTGGTGCTGCAGTGATTATTTGTGGCAGCAGGATGACGTGTGGGACTGAATGTATATCTACAGTGTGCGTGTGACTCTGAGCCTCATTAAATGGATTTAAATCGTTTGTGGAGCTCAGACAGGTCAGATATATAATATAATTTATATAAACACACACACGTGGTTGTTATCAGGTGATGCTCTGGGATTTGTTCGGACTTATTTGAGTGTGAGGTTTCTTTGTCTTTTAATTGTTCAAGAATATTTCAGGTTCAACTTGAGGTTTGAGGTTAAATTTAAAAAATACAGGAAGTTCAGGAGCACTTTTTTTTTGCAGCTGCGGTGTCAGAAAATCTTTACATCAAATGTGAGATTAAACCTTCAGCTCGGAGCTCTGGCACAAAGAGGAAACTGTATCTACAGGCTGTGCATTAGAGCGCCAGCTGCACTGCTTTTTTTATATATATAACATTGTTCACCCTCCCTCGTCAGGGGCTCTGAATACAGCACATTGTTTCTTCTTGGAGTCGGTCCAGGCGAACGGGTTTGTCTCCAAAAGCGCCTCCAGCAGCTCTGCAGCCAAACCTGCAGCCGCTCTCTGAGCTCTCAAATCTCACTCCGGTACGGGAACGCTTTCTGCTCTGTGCACCAGCGAGATGTGTTTCTGTTTGTACGTGTCCTCGGGTGGTTATTAGGACGACGAGCGGCTGCCGGTCGGATGATGTGCACACACACACACACACACACACATTCCACAGTGGATCTGCAGCTCGGCGGCTCTGGATGTTCGCTGGAGCCACATACCAACATTCCTCACAGCCCAGTGCAACGTTTCAGCTTCCTGACCCGCTCACGCCGTCCACCGCCGCTTTTTCACACTCTGCTCCGTCCGCCGCAAAAAAAATCCCACTTAACAAGTCACTTGTTCTCACATTCAGCCTTAAAATCTGTCTTTTCTGCCAGTGGGTGAGATAATCCCTCTTGTTCTCAGCTTCCCCTCGACTGAGGAATGTTTTCTGAGACAAACATAATCCTGCGTCTGCACCTGTGTCAAGAAAATGACTCAAGAAAACGAGCGACAGAAGCTGATTTATAAAGAAACACAGAATTACATTGAACTAGTGGCTATTCTCTTGTTATTCTTGTGACCTGATGCAAACAGTTAAAAAGCTGCTTTTAGTGTCTAAATGTAAAAAATAAAGAACAAAGAAACAGCTTCATTAGAATGAAGATAATGACTGAAACAAGCCGATTTGAATTGGAAAAGTGAAATTATCCACATATCAGTGATGTGTTACTCCTCTATAGCACATATCACTGGTTAAGAGACTCTGAACAACAGCCTGTGTGTGAACTTACAAATCTGCTGCTGAAACTTTAAATAACAGATTACAGTTCAAACTTTAACCTTAAATCTGACTTTGTTCCAATCAGACATTCCGATATTTTTTTTTAAATCAGCGTCAGTTTTTAGAAATGTGAGAAAACAAAGATTCACGAGCTGATTTTTACAGGAAACGTGAAATGATCTGAATCTGATGGAGCTGACACGCGTAACGACTGAATCTGAATTCAAACTTACAGAAAGATCTTATTCAACACTCAGGTCAAATTAACAACTTGATCCAGGAGCAATAACAGCAGGGAATTAAATCACAAAGATTTGCTAAAATAATGATTGATTCATGTTCTAAAAATAAAATCATTGAATCAATTTTAAGCTTCTGTAAAACACTTAATGATTTCTGTCAATATCTGGCCTGGTTCCTGAGATCGTCACAGCCTCGTTCCCTCAGAGACATTCTCCTGTTTTTTTGTTTATCCAGTCGGTCGTTTGTCTGAATCTTAAATCTGCAAATCAAGACACGACACTGCATTTCAGCTGATTTCTATTAAAACCAGGTGAAACCGTGTCCGCTCCTCGTCTGCGGTGGAGTTTCCTCAGTGGCAGCTGAATAAAAGGCCGCCTGGTTAAAACATGCCGAGGCGTTTTGGGAGCGGATGTGTGACGCGGCTCCCCGGGGTTCTTTCTTCGTCTCTTTTGGGGTCATTCTTTCTTTCAGCGGTTTCCCACTGAGGAAATTGGCGTTTCTAAACCTGCGAAGGGAGAGTGGCCGTCTGAGCGGCGGACTGGAGCTTACACGCTCCCCCCGCTGCACCTTGGTGACAGATGTAATGGGCTCCAAATAACAGGCCTGTAACAACAACCCCCTGAATAACAGTCATTTAGAGGAGCAATAATGGTAATCCTCCATGTCTCCCTCCTTCCCTCCCACCCTCCCACCGCCTATTGACACCCACACCGACACACTGAGGGAATTATCAGCGTGGCGCTCGGGCTCAGAAGCTCAGTCGAGCCGCCGAGGTTTCCCCGTTAACGTCTGCCGACGGCAGCAACAGCCTCGACGACGCCAAACACACCACGGAGGGAGATCTATACAAACTGAATTCAATCAGACGCTCCGAGATTTAACTACAGCAGCGACACCAGGATCAGAGCCGGAGCCGCTCTGTGTGAGGGCCACACGGGGACGCGAGGCCCCCGACCCACCCTCTGAACCACAACTCACCTAAACACGACAAATAAAGAATCTGCTCTTTAAACGAATCAGTGTTCAAAGCAAAAGCGTTTGCGATGCAGCGGGAGGTTCACAGTGTTTCCACGTGCTTTAGGTCTCAGGGACAGAGGCTCAATGAACAGACGTTCATTCAGCGTATAAGAGGATTTAAGATTCAGGATTGTGTTTATTTTCATTTTTCAGAGTATTTTCATACTCAGGATCTACCTGAGTCCGATGTTTCCTGGTTTCGAGGTCACAGCCGATCACGTCTGATGTCTCAGTGTCGCAATTTATGTTGATAAGCAAACGAATAAATGAAAATATGCCGAGTTGAGCAGAATGAAAGACGTCGCATTTGTACAAAAAACACGTCTGTTCAGATTTAATAAACCCAGAATTCACTGTTCCCACGTCTGTGTGGTTCTTATCTTTAATTCTTCATTTTTCTGTTTTCTACAAACTTCCACTCAAAGAAAATAAAGTAAGATCAACATGTTTAAAATCTATTTTCTTTAAAATCAATCAAAACTCAAACAACATAAGAAGAAACCAACAAACATCTGGTTCCGCCACCGCGTCATAACAACAGAAACTCTTCTTCTGCTCTCACAAAATTCATCCCTTATTGAAACACACATTTTTCTATAATCATCTTTTAAAAGTGAAATTGCGATTGAAATTTTTTTATAAAATTGTAAATTTCGTTTTGGGGCGCCCCCTCCTGGTTGAGGGAAGAAACGCACTTAACGCATAACTTCAAAAACAGGAGCCGACTCTCGGGATAAAACTTAAAGTTTCAGGTTTGATTAATATTTCTTTAAATCTGTAATTTCAGCAGAAGTGTGTGATCAGCTGACAGGAGGTTTTATGAAGCTGCCAGCGTCTGATGTTATGAGCCAATATCCACTTTAAATAATAAATCTGTATTTTTAGTGCCAAACATGTTGATATTAAAAACCATCTGAAAGGAGTCTGCTGGACAGACGCGCCTGACGAGGATCAACTGGATCACAAACACAAGCAGCTCCTACTCACACACAAGGTTTTCAATGAGGAAAATAAAAATCATAAATAGGAGAAATTCATGCTCAGCAATTAAAATGAGCAAACGTTTAAAAAAAAGAATTTAAAAAGAAGCCAACATCTGCTGAGAGACTTTTGCTGCGACACTTCACTGAGGAGGAGGATTTGTGAAACGCGGAGGCAGCGCCTGCTGATTATTGGTTTTACTGATAATCTGATTAAACGTTAAAGCTGCGTTGCTGCGGTTTGAGACTCGTCTTGAAACGCGTCTCAGGCCCGGCCCCCCCGCTGCAGCCACAGAATCAACAAGGCGCTTTGGGGATTCAGTCAAAATCTGTAAATAAAGATCCAGCTTCCTGAGTCATGACTGGATCCTGATTATTATTATTTACACCCAGGATCAATACATCACATCATTTACGAATTGTTATAATTAAATATCAGTTTATTGTATATAAATATATTTTGATCAAGAATAATAAAACATGAAATTTAACTGCATTTCAAATTCTCACAATCAAATTAATTTCTAATCATCTGATTATTTCAAATATTTTCTGTATTAAAACTAAATCAGTGAATTATGTGTGATTTGTATAATTTAATCATTTCTAATTTTTCTCTTATTAGGAAGAAGCTGAAGTGAATTTTAGGAAAATATGAACAAGATATAGAGAAAATCTGAATAATCCCCAGGTCACTGTGAAATCCTATTTCCACCTCTGACCCTCAACACATCCCTGAGCTAAAACAAAGGGATTTTATTAAATTTAGTTTAATGGTGGATAATTATGCGAAATGTTTTAATTAGAATTCCGGATCAGAGCAGGTAATAAATCCTGAATAATGTAACTTGTGGAGTAAAGTGCGGTTTGTGACCTCGGCTCACCTCTGACACGAAGTGTGTGTGTCGAGGCCTGAGCTGCAGCACAAAGTGAACAATTAACACAACGGGATCAACCTGCAGCTCCGAGCAGCCGAGGACAGGCTGTGGGAGCCCGCAGCACACGAGCCGCTCCTCCTGGTGCTCCTCCTGCACCAGGAGGAGCGGCCGGTGCAGGAGGAGCACCAGGAGGAGCGGCCGGTGCAGGAGGAGCACCAGGAGGAGCGGCTCACTCGAGAGAAACTGTCAAAGTGTAAACTTCTGCACCGGAGTGCTTCTGAGCCGCGGAGACTCGGATGGAACTTACAAACTGAGATAACCGACAAAGTTGACGCAGCAACACTTTGCGCAAAGTATGGCGTTCAATACATAGAGGGGGGGGGGGCCTTCTCCAAAATGAACCGACCCCCCCCCACTTCTCCTCTCCCGGAGCTGCGGAGCTGCGTGACCGGGCAGCGGAGCCTGGACCGGGCCGGTGCCCGGGGAGCCGCCGGGGCAGAGCTGCAGCCCCGCGAGGAACCAGCGCGAGCCGCGGCTCCGAGCTCCGCACAGACACACACTTTGTTACACAGCTCAACAACTGAAGTGCGAAACACAACATTATTACTCCAGTTCAATAATCTGCGTAAAGTTTGGAGTCCGCCATGTGCTGCTGCAGCGGAGAGACGGTCACACACACTCACACACACAGACACACACACACACTGATCCACAGCGTGTGTGTGTGCGCGCACAGTCAATGTGCTGCACAACAACACGTTAAGACAAAGTCAAAGTTAGAAATCACTCACCTGTGTCAGACATAGCGGTGAATACATATCTGTAGGATCTAATCTTAGATCTGGAAGGTGTGTGTGTTTGTGTGCGTGTGGTTACTGTATCTCCAGCCTGTGTGTGCGCGTGCGTGTGCGCAGTGTGTGAAAAGGAAAGAAGAGAAGAAGAAGGAGAGAGAGGGGGAATAGAGCCCTCCTTTTGCCCCCTTCGCTTTCACATTTCCAACCAGGGCTGAACTTTGACCCCGCCTCGGGTTACATACAGTCCGGACCTGTTAGAGGCCCTCCGCCGGGGAGCGCGCAACTTTCAGCCCGGACACCAAGCACATCTCCGGCGACAGGAGACAAGAGTCCCGTTAGAGGAGCGACACGGGGAAGTCACGGGGCAGCCCGGTGCGCTGTCGGTGCTGCGGGCTGAGGCGAGAGTGGCCGGTGGGGGTGGAGGAGGAGGTGGTGGTGCACGGTGCAAAGCTCCAAAACGTCCCGAAACTGCATTACGCAGATCCACGGCGACCGGCGGACCTCGGCAACATGTCTACCCGTCCTGCGGCGCGCTGCGGCCGGCGTGCGGCGGTGCGGCTCCTCGGTGCTCGGGACGGAGGGCGCGGTGTAGCGGCGGCAGCAGAGTCCCGGGGAAAGAGCTGTGGCGAGGGAGGAAGAAAGAAAAGACGCGGGATCCCTGAGCTGCCAGACGGCCGCCTCGCCTCTGAATCCACCGACAGCTGCTCTCCGGTAATTTATCACCGGCAGGAGGAGACGGAGAGAGCGAGGGGGGGGAGAGAGAGCTGTCCCGGACACAGAGCGCCACCTCCGCTGCTGCTGCTCAGCACCGGGACCTCCACGCGCTCCGGCCCCCGCCGGACTGCGTCGGTGTGCGCGTGTGAGAGTGTGAAAGTGTGTGTGCGTGCGCGTGTGTGTGGCCGCGGACCGTGCGCACTGACCCTGCAGAGCTGAACCCGATCACACGCACTGCGGATCGATCGCACATCGATCCTCCGCGCGCACTTTCCCAAAGTACAATACAGCGATGCCGCTGCTGTGCGCGTGCACGTGCAGCAGAATTCCCGTGCACTCCGGGATCGCTCCGCTGAGGAGGATCCTGCAGAAAGTGATCAGGCTGCAGGGGATCGACCCAGATCGATCACAGGAGGGAGAAGTCAACAATTGTGTTTGAGAGTTTACGCGCTGAGGAGGAGGAGGAGGAGGAGAAGGAGGAGGAAGAGGAGGAGGAGGAAGAGGAGAAGAGGAGGAGGAGGAGGAGGAGAAGAGAAGGAGGAGGAGGAGGAAGAGGAGAAGAGGAGGAGGAGGAGGAGAAGAGGAGGAGAAGAGGAGGAGGAGGAGGAGGAGGAATCCTCTGATTCTGCACAAGTTCACACGACGCACTGACTCCGACTCTCCCCTGAACCAGCCCCGCTAACAACTCGTCACTGCCCCGGTGTGAAACAACAACCGCTGCTCCAGAAGCACCGTGCGCGCGTGTGCGTGTGTGTTTATTTAAGCCTGATAAAATAATAAAACTGATAAATGCCCTAACACACACACACACACACACACACACACACACACACACACACACACACACACACACACACACACACACACACACACACACACACACACACACACACACACACACAATATCGATGATGCTCATATTGAGATGTGTGAGCTCTGTTTTATGATCACACACGCACGCACACGCACACACGTATAAACTTGGGGCTAAAGTCACCTATAATATTTATATTACTTTTAACTTTTATCAAATCTTTTTATTGAATCTGATATTTGCTTTATTTATAATTTTTTCTGACAGATTCTGAGTTTTTTTTCTGACATGTTTTTTTACAACCTGGTGTCAAAAGTGAAATGAATAACACGCCTCATTCTTTCAAGTCATTTCTGTGTTATGGTTTTCCTGTTTGTCACGGATGAGCCCACAGACCCTTGCCCCCCCGACACTGGTCAACAAGGTGTTAAATGACACAAACTAGGTCCTGAGGTGTTGATGCTTATATCGAATCCCATGAGATCCTGTTATCTTCACACACTGATCCTGGAGCGACTACATCTCGTAAAGAAAATAAACTTCTGGATGTGAAACAATAGTCATGTTTGTAAAAAAGGAGGAAAATGTTCCGATCTGTTAAATACTGCTTTGAAGGTTCAGCTTTATTATTTCTACATATTAGAAAATGAAGATTCTCTGTTGCAATAAACAGATTAAACTCATGTTTCAGTCACATGTTCAGATAAATGGATGATAAGTTAAAAGTCTCCTAAAACCAGAACGTCCATTTAGTCGCTTCACACCTCGGAGTGAAAAGCGTCCCGTGTTTTTCCCTGCAGGTCAGCGAGGATCCACACATCACACAGAGCCAGATCCACTAACAGCGCCCCCTACATACATCGTCCACACCGAGCCCACTGAGCATCAACTGATGTGGTCGCCTGAGAATTAGTGAGTGTTGTTCTCCTGTCAAGTTGAACTGGTAAAAACAGGGATGATTTCAAACACTTAAGAACCATAAAGTCTCGTCTGAGCACCACACACTCTATAAAAAACCTTTACTGGGACATAAGAGGAATATTAGTCAGTAGAGATGCTATAGGAGTTTCCATAAAATTCAACAAAGCCTCTGTAAAGCCACAGACACTGAGATCGTCCCCATAGGATCATTAAAGACGATAGAAGAGGAGAAATAAATCACCAGTAAGAACCACAGCGTAAAACTCTACGTGCACACAGTGCACACTGTGAGAGGGAAAATATCAAAAACCACCATCCTGTTACCAACTGAACTCAAATCCACACACACTTTAATCTGTTATATTACGTCCTTACTTCAGAAATACAAATCTAATTCAGTGCAGCTCACTGACGGTGACGTACAAGTGATGTGAATCACTGCAGTGAGGCTGCGTAAACTCTGTAAGAACTGACCTGAGAGCAGAGGACAACAACACACAGTGTGAAAGCCCTACATGCAGATAGGACTCTGATATTAATACTGTGGGCGATGAGAGAATAATAAATCACAATACGCTCTCTAATATGCTGAGTGGGGGCTTTAAACCCCGACAGGAATATTATCAGTAATTTAAAGTCATAATATAAAGTAAATAAGAGACATGCAGAGTTTAATAGCAGCAGGTTTGTAAATAACAGGAGGTAAAACGTCTCTATGGAGTTAATGTGACTCTTCAGGGCAACCATACAAGCTTTACATTATTATTATAGTGATGATAATTATTAAAGTGATGATTATTATAGTGATGATTATTATTATTGTGATGATTATTATTATAGTGATGATTATTAGAGTGATGATTATTATTAGAGTGATATTATTAGAGTGATGATTATTATTATAGTTATGATAATTATTATAGTGATGATTATTTTTATTATAGTGATGATTATTATTATTATTATTATTATAATAGTGATAAAATACCGTATTAATTTAAACCATGTAGGAATATAACAGGAAAAACATTAAATAAAACTATCAATGACACGCGCACACTTGTCATTTAGCATCTTTCTGTTGACCAACACCGCCTCCAGCTGCCGCATGAGCCAATCAGGACCCGCCACGTCACCGCACCGATCTCTGACTGCGCTGTAATTGGACGAACCCGAGGAATTTGAACGTCAGATCGGCGTCTGATTGGACGAGAAATTAAAGTAGAAGAAGGGGGAAAAGAAGTTCCCGTGGTGTGCGCGCACACGAGAACGCGCTTGTGCAGTGCATTCCTCAGGACCACTGGTATAGATACATGAATAAGTAGCGATGAGGTCACACGCACTGATCCCTCACGGACACGTGCTCACCATCGTAAACATTGAAGAGCCGGTGAGAAAGTTTGATGCCCCCGCAGACAACACGTTGATTAACGGTAACAAGGCTCCGCAGCTCCGGGCTGGATCCAGACTGAGCTCCGGTCCTGGCTCGGCTCGGCAGCTCGTCCTTCCTCTCCGTGTCCTGCTCGGCTCGGCTCGGCTCGGGTCACGGACTCTGCAGAAGTTGCATCAGTCTCTTGTGTGTTTGTTTATGTCCACAGCAACTCCTCCTCTTCTGTTTCTTCTTCCTGTCCCGCTGGAAGCACATAACCCGGTTCAGCTCGGTGTGACCCGGTACAGCACGGTTCAGCCTGCTCCGTGCATGGGGGCGCAGCTGCAGCCCTGCAGCAGGGGGCGTGGAGCCGAGTCGGTGCTCCGGTTCCCGCTAATCTGTGCACGCTGCACGCGTGCGTTTCCCCGCGTGGAGTTTTGCGGAGTCCTGCGCGTGCGTGTATGAAGGGGAGCGGAGACAGAGTGTTCACACGCACGAACAGCCGCTCGTCACGCACCTGGCTCATCCCGCGCACAGTCCGGCTGCGGCTCAGAGAGAAGGAGGCTCGTTCACACCCTCACACAAAGTCACGTGAAAAAACCTCGAACGCGTGAAAGACCCGCGCGTGCACGTGAAGCCCTCACACTCTGTGTTTGACACGTGTCACAGCCCTGATGTGAAGAGGTGAGCTTCATCCTGACTCTGGAGCCTGAGGGAGAAGGAGCTGGACTCCAGCCTCACGTGATCCTCCTCCAGGTCGCCATCATTAGTGTTAAACATTTGAAAACAGAACTGATTCTGTTCTGTTGGAGAAACATTGGACTTGTGTGATTAAAGAGTCCGACTGTAAACGGTGTAGCAGAACAGGTCCATCTATCATCTTGTCTTCTTCAGGGTCTCTGGAATGTCCCAGTGACGGCCTCCGGACCTTCTGCAGTTTCTCAGCCTAGCAGCAGGAGAGCCAGTGGGGGGGGGGGGTTCTAACACTAACAGACGCAAAAAGGCAAAAACTAAATATAACAAATATCTCAGGATGAAAAAGCGGCGCCACAGACGAAGGTGTCAGGAGAGTTTGTGGTGATGGAAGCTAACTGGACCTTCTCCGGAGGTCATGTCTGGACACGGCTAGAGAGAGACTAACAACCTGAGGCCGATGTAGAGTCACCAGGTAACCACACCCCGATGTCTTTGGACTGTGGGAGGAGCCAGAGTATCCAGAGGACACACTCAGCCTACTCCCCATAGAAAGAGCCGAACCGGGATTCGAACCGGAAACCTTCTACGTGTGAGGCAACATGTCGCCCTATGTAACACCCTGCTTATTGAAGTTGCTGTGAGGTGAGAGTCTGTTTAACTGACCTCCCTGAATCATGACCCCCCCCCTGCTGCTGCTGGTTTGAATCCAGTCATCTGAACAGAGTTGATCTTCGATGCTCTGGTTCCAAACCAGTCTGCTGCTGCTCCCACAGACGCCTCGTTTGCTGGTTGGAAAAACAGCTGAGCCAATCAGAGCCCTGCAGATGGCCTGAAACGAGGAAGTCGTGTTTCCGCACCGTGACGAGAACGATCAGATCAACGCAGCTTCACAGATGGTTATAAATTCATCCAGCGTACGTAAGTGAATTAAATTTAGCTCCTGTTCATTGAAAAAATAAAAACAAACCAAAGTTTCTCAGTGGAGGAGCTTTGACCTCTAATTATTTCCCTGTAAGCTGAGCGTGTCAGGAGTTTGTCTTGTGAAGCTCCTGTTTGTTTGAGGCTCTTTCTAAATAAATGTGAGCACTGGTGTTGACCTGAGCAGATCTCTTCCTCTGCGGCGTCTCACTCGTCCCCGGCTGCAGGCGGCGAGCGACGAGTCGTCCGAGGTTAATGAACAGAAGCTTTTATGTTAATAGAAGGACAGCCGGTGTGATTTAACAAGACAATCTGCAGATTTACTTCTCTCAAACACATCGGAGCTGCGGCTGCACGTTATTATCTGGCTAAACAACGTCTCAGCAATGAAGGTCGAGACAAAGAGAAGGTAATTAGATTACAGCAATTAAATTGTTTAGTTATTTTCTCTGGATATGATCACTAATCTTAGTAATCATGCAGCGCTCACACAGGAGCCGCTTCACAGCCACGAGAATCGGGGGAAAACACAGATTCATCTTCTCTGAGCCTGAGCACAAATCACCTGAGCTGACGTGAGGATGGTTCACACCCGGGTTTACAGAGAATCACCAGGTACGACGACAAGAATCAACTCTAAACTGCTGCTTTATGTGAAGGACACACATTTTCAAGGTTCAGGTTAAAGCTTCAGATTCATTATCACTCGGCAAAGATCGAAACGTCTTAATTACTGATTTGGAGTCACAGAAAGAAAATCTGATTTAAAAAAACGCTGTGGTGTTTGTTCTGAATCTGACGTGTTTCTGTGAGCACGTTAACATGATCACCACATTCATGTTCAATTTGACGTTACAGGAGAAACGTTATAAATCTTTTATTCCATATATTAACTCATCTCAAATGTTTCTATTCTATTCTTTTTGATCCACTGGGAAATCAGCTTTCAAAACAGTTCCTCTAACCAACAAGACAAATACCTACAGGCCAAAAATTCTAATGAACAGAAATATAAAATATAAAAAGAAGTATATAAACAACAGCTCAGTGGTTTTTGCAGGTAGATTGTATAATTAGGATTTAAATCCAGGACCAGACTATGAACTGGTTTGGAGTTAAGTGTGGTGACCACAGACAGGATTGTCTTCAGTGGAAGACGAGTCTGTAACTAACGATATGGACAAAGTATCCAGATTCTTTAAAACCACATGATAGAAATACTCCATAACAAGTAGAATTCCTGCAGGACACGTTAATACTTCTGATGCATTCATATATAAACAAATTTAATATTGTGGAGCTGCTTCTGAGTGTGTTGATTTAAATCAGAATATTCTGGTTCTGATCCTTTTCAGGATGCGACGTTCACAACATGAGAAAGTTCAGAATCCAGGTCACTGAGGGTTTTATGTGTTTCTGTTTCATCTTGTTTCATGAGCATCTCGTGTCGTCAGTAGAATCATCGTAGTGTCCATGTCCAGGTTTGACAGACTTTCATATTTTCAGGTCTTCCTTCACATCTCAGTTCTGACTCATTATAACTTCATTGTTTGTTCAACACAGATGAAAAATTAACCTCAAGTTTCTCTGTAAACTTCATGTTTTTGTTGATGAACTGAACTCAGCAGAAAAAGAACCTGAGGCGCCATCTAGAGATGATGGGATTAAACTACAGCAGTGAAGAGTGTGAAGAGACAGAAACACAACGTCCTGCTCTGTTCTCCTCTACACATCAACCATCACAACAACAACCACATCGACCATCACAACCATCACAACAACCACATCAACCACATCAACAACCACATCAACCATCACAACCACATCACAACCACATCAACCATCACAACAACCACATCTACAATCACATCAACCACATCAACCATCACAACAACCACATCTACAATCACATCAACCACATCAACCATCACAACAACCACATCTACAATCACATCAACCACATCAACAACCACCACATCAACCATCACAACCATCACAACCACATCAACCACATCAACCACATCAACCACATCAACAACCACATCAACCACATCAACCATCACAACCACATCAACCACCACATTAACCACATCAACCATCACTACAACCACATCAACCATCACAACCATCACAACCACCACATCTACAATCACATCAACCACCACATTCATTTTTCATTTTTTACTTTAAGAACAAAAAAACTAATTATATTCGAGACTCATTTTAAAATACACAGTCAAGCTGTTTACTGTTAAAACTACATCCATTAATTAATTTAAAATATAATTAGCATCTGTTAATTCAATAACATCTGTAAAATAAATAGTTAAACTGCAGCAAATCTAATTACTGATCATTTTAATTTGAGTTTACCTGAAGATGAACTTGAATTGTTTAATAATGACTCATAATGATTCATTATAAATGTCCTGTGGAAAAGCAGATGCATTTATTGTTGTAATTATGAATGAATGTGTGAGTAAAGAGTATCTCTTAGATTCCTGCTCAGCATTTAAATGACACTCAAATGAAAGATTTAACAGCGACATCAGTTTCCAGAACCCGACTCTGAATGATTCACGACAAACACCAATGAGCCTGAAGTTCCCCAGCAGCATCTCCCCCTTCTCCTACAAGTATACAAGTTACTTCTTTTATTTGTTTTTAGCTTTAAACGGCCGACAGATACACCAGAGCTCCTGTGCCCGTTTCCACTCCTACACCCATTTACATCCCTCAGAGCCACTGAACAGCTGATCCGGGTTCGTCCCTTGGTCCAGACTAAAGTTAAATGTGATGCTGCATTTCCTGTTGCAGCAGTTTAAGTCCTTTGACATATTCAGAGAGACTTTGACTTTATTTTAATTCCATTCTTGTACTTCTTAGTTTTTATTGTACAGCACTTGTTTTAAATGTGCCTTTTAAATAGACTTGACTTGATTTAAAGTTAGACCAAATCAAACTGTCCAAACTTTGATTATCTTTCGACCGACATGTCTACAGGTCACAGAAAAGTGCAGCCACAGACAGAGCCGTACAAAAGGTTGAGCGACACTTGACGTTCAACTCAAACGTGACTCTGAACAAATCAGTGTCTTGAATCCCTCAGTGAGTGAAGGGGGGCGCTAAAGGGGGGGTTGCCCTTCGTGCTTCAGGATTTCTGTGCACGTCCCTGCACACAGGGGACTCACTTTATATCGTTCATAGAAAATGTATGAGTGCAATGTGGTGTTTGACCAGGACGTTTGTTCTGCAGAGACGTGCTGCTGCCGTCTAAACGAGGAAGTTTCAGAAAGTAGAGTTTTTATTTAACTTAAAAATCCACACGTCTGACGACGGAAGGAAACTTCTCCATTGTGTCGTCGACGTCGTCACCAGGCGACCAATCAGACGTGAAGAGAAGGTCAAAACCTCAACACAGACATCACCATGGCAACGGGTTGATGTCAGTGGAAAATACTGTGGGACCACAACCTGCACGTGTGTGTGTGAGAGAGATGGGGGGGGGGGGCTCCACCTGCTCCCACTGAGCTGCTGCCAGGCTGGAGATCAGCCAACAGCACCAGGCCTGAAACCAAGTCTGCACCAAGCTCGCACTACCAGAGAGAGAGTGAGGGAGAGAGAGAGCAAAGAAGTGAGAAAGGGAGAGAGTGCGAAAGAGAGCGAGAGACTCATGAAATATGTTTTTAACAATTCAAAATGAATAAGTAAAGTTCTGTGTTTAAACAGACTCTCCTGGTTTTAACTAATATCTGTGCAGCAAAAACACGTTCAACACTTATTCAACACTTTTAAAACCTGATGCCTCTTGAAACCTGCAGACGTCCCGTGTCCTCGTCTCAAGCCACAAAAACGTGCTTAATGGACAACGTGAGATTTAAATAAAAAGCTAATGGCAGCAGCAGCTTCACAGAAACAGCTCAGCTCTCATTTGACTGAGAAACGGAAGAAAAGAACCCCGGAGCCGTCGTGTGTTGACGACCTTGGCGGCACGGACGAGGTTCTGCTTGGCGTCTGAAAACACAAACATGTGCCACGAGTGTCCGCGCCAGAAAATCATCTCTCAGATAATAAACTCATCTCACTCAGATGATACAAAACTCTTCTTCTTCTGTGTGTGTGTGTGTGTGTGTGTGTGTGTGTGTGTGTGTACAACAGAAGAAGAGGATGAAACAGGAAGGCAGTTGTGTTGTGAGAGGGAGGCAGGAGGAACAGATGGCCTGGCAGAGCATGGGGAGAGGCCGGAACCCCCCCACCCTCTGACCGACTTTCATTGATGAGCCAGAGAGTGTGTGTGTGTGTGTGTGTGTGTGTGTGTGTGTGTGTGTGTGTGAGTGCACGTGTTAGACACATATGCCATCACACAATATTATTTAGAACAGCACCACCCCGACTATTTCAAGTTTACACAAAAAGACGGAGGTGGAGCGTCTCGTCTCAGTCGTTCATCGAGCTCATAGAAATCAGACAAAGACGCGTTCCTGAACGCAGCTGCTCGAGTGCCTGCGTTCACACTGGACACAAATAGAAAGTGGCTGATTAATTTCACCATTTCATCAAAATGAATGAACCTCACAGATAAACGAGTCCGTTACAGAAAGTTGACAATTTCACAAACGTGTAATTATGCTCAGTGTCTGCTGGAGTCCACACCCACCACAGACCTGCAGCTCCCACCGGATGCGTCACGCAGACACAAGCAGGGTTTCACCCGCCAGGGAAAGGGAAACAGGAAGCAGGGGAGTAGTTGATGGTCATCTCACGGGATCTTTACATTTCCCTCAGACAAACACGGTGAGAAATCAACTTCTCACCGGTGAGGGAGGACACTCGACCCCGGCGCCGCCTGGACCTGCTGGGACCCGAGTTTAGAAACGATGTTCAAGTTCGGACACGTCGAATAAAAAGCTTAAGTTTTACTTTTGTGAGTTAAAACACTCGGACCACTGTCTTCTGACAGAGTTTACCATGTGCTTAATAATAACTGAGTGAGAACCTGGCGACGTCCATGATCCCAACACGTCAACACGTCTGTTTGTTCATCGCTGATACTCGTGAACATCTCTGACTGAATCTCACTCTCTCGGATCACGTAATGAATTGAACTCGTCGATAAACGGACTAATCAAAGCTTTTATCTACAGATGAAACACTGATCCACGTTTCTATCTGATGTCCTTTCTGTGCAAAGACCTTTCCGGTGTGTAACGTCCTCACTTTCACCTGAACAACAAACAGGAGTCTGGACGCAGCAGATTTCAGAGGAACCATCTGAAGCCTCGTCTTCCATCCTGACCGAGGAGGGTCAAGGTAAACCAGACTAACTGCTGGGGGGGACGGAGGACGAGTCGAGTCAGCGGTTCATCGGTGAACGGATAACAAAAATAAAAAAATCCTCCCATCTCCTCACCTCCGGCCTCCCCCGGAGAGAGAGAGAGAGAGTGGAATCAAACTCTGCTCAGTTTATGGATCCAGTCGAGGAAAAGTTTTACATTATAGCTCACGAAAATATCTGTTAAGTGCTGAAGGGAAAGCAGCGAGGGGTCAGAGGTCAGCACTGACAAGAGAGGAGCTCCTCAGATTCGTCTTCGTCTCTTCTTCTTTCTGTCTCACATATCTGAACCAGTCTCTCTCACACACACACACACACACATTATTAATGCCTTGGCAGCAGATTGCCCACGCACACCAGGTTTCACCAGGACCCAACCTGACTGGGCGCCCAAAAAATATTCTGCCGTCTTTGAGCAGGAAGAAGGAAGCCTGCAGGCGGCGAGATGATGGGGGGAACGTAGGCAAGCTGTCAGCAGGGCCGGGCATATGCTGGGCCCCCCCACCACCACCACCACTCCCTTCTCCACCCCCCTAAAAAAAAAACTCCTCCGCCCACGCCCCCCCGCTCCAGACCTCCTTCTGTCTCTGCTCCACCAGGCAACCAGGCTGTGAACCAGTAAATCACACGAGAACCAGTCAGAGCATCACATGTTGTTCATAGTTTGGAGCTGAACAATTAAATATCAAGAATTATATCAATATCATTTCCATCAATAGCAAATAAAAATCCTCTTTTCCACTGGTGAGAAGTTCCACTAACATCTGGCTAACATCATTCACTCCCGGGTCACGTGACCATGCAGGTTTTCATCGGCTCCAATCGCCTCTGATGGAAAAGTGACACACGGAAGAAATCAAATTATTTAATTAAATAATAGGAATAATTTGGCAAGACAGCGAAGTGAGAGAGTGCATGCATGACGCTGAACATGACGTATCGGGGGGGAAAGGCCCACTCCTCCTCTGGCACATGAAAGGTTTCCCCACATAAAAAAAAAAACATTGTAAACCCACTGATTCTGGTGTGAAAGAGAATATGTAAGATTATCATTTCCCCTGGTTTGACTATTTATAGATATGTGTTCAAATAAAATGAACATTTTGTTCTGTTCTTTAAACAACATTTCTCACAAAGAGACACTGTGATGAAACATGTAGAGAAACCTGGAGGGCTCTCGAACATGAACATAATACATTTTAAACTCAGTGAGGAGGTTTGACACATAATCCATCGACCTCAGATTCTGTTTTTAAAACCACAACCAGGAGCAATAATGAGTCTTTCAACTTTACAGAAATAATAATGTGACCATCAGATAATTATCGAATCCACTGACAGGATCTGCAGGTTTCAACGAGTTCAATTTGAGACTTTTTAAGACCTTATCGAATTAAATTGATGATAATAATAATAATAATAATAATAATAATAAACAATTAATAAATCATAACCCCCCCATAACCATACTGTCACACTGATGAGACCATCCATCTTATGTTTTATAGATTCTATTTAATTTGTCTTTTTCACCTGTGTATTGGAGCTACTGGTTCCTCGCTAGTTGGAATCATCTGATAAGTATGAAGCATTAAAAGTGATTATTTCTGAGTTGTATCAAGTGATAATACATGTGTAAGAAATTATTATTTAGTAAAACAATTATTGCGTATTTGACCTCAACGCCCGTGTTCAGGCACTTCCTCATATTATCTCTTCAAGCATTAAACTTCAAAGTAACATTTAAATCATGAGGAAAGATATGTTGAATGAACTTTAACACAATTAAGACCTAATATGTCATATTTGAAGGTGCTTAACACTTTTTAAGGCCTAAAGGTTTTTAGAATGTGGACACGAGCCCGTCGGGACAAATATTAGAAATGCTTTTGGGGTTCTGGTTGGGTTCGCTCACTTAAATGTTAACGCTGCATGTGCCTGTGATTTGGGAAATTTGACTCGGGTCGGGTTTGGACATAAACAACCGAATAACCATCAGGTAACAGGTAAACTGAGCTGCACTCTAGTTCTGATGGTGCAGGGACGTAGCAACAGGGGAAGAACAACAGGCAACAGAAACAAGTCAATAATAAAATCTAACAGTAGTTTCAACCTGTTCTGATCTAATCACACACACACACACACACACACACACACACACACACACACACACACACTGTTCAACGGAGCGCAGTGAAAGACAGCTGCTTTAATCAGCTCGTTGTGTTTGTAATGGAGTGAATTCACCTGAACACAACAACACTGGAAGGTAACAAGGCAGGAAATGCTCCAACACACACACACACACACACACACACACACACACACACACACACACAGATGTGGAGCCTCCCCCCAAACACAATACGAAAACAACAGAGGAGACCTGCCAGCTGTTCCCATAAAAACAGCCAGTCTGCACACACAGCTGGAGACACACAAACACACACACACACAGGCTGTGGCAGGTGTGAGGTGGGATGGGAACCAATGGGATCGCTGCGTTAATTAAAGTGAGGAGATGATTGATGTCACAGAGCTTCTGGTTTCTTATTGGGCAGCTGACCAGTCAGGTCGCTGCAGCAAGAAAATATAATTAACACTAATCAACACTTGTCTAATAATAATCAAAATAAAGATATAAATGAAGTGATTTGGGAGAAATAAAATATTAAATTATTCAAATATATTATTTTATTTGACGGCAGCAAGACGCAGCAGAAACAGTTTTAAAGTTTGTGAATCAGCTGTTTTCATTGTTTTATTCAACGAATCTGAAAATTATCATAAAATATTATAATTGTACATTTTCACACATCAACTAAACTGGTGTCAACCGGTGGTTCAGGGCTTTCAGGGCCGTTCAATGAGGCTCCGGGTCCAAGAGTCTCTCCACATCGAGACAAACATGAAAACTACCGAGACACAAGCCTCCCGTGTTAAATCTTAAACTCTGATACATGCTCTCTGTGGTCTACTCGTGCCAACGTGTTTCCATATCATTGTGTGTTTGATCAAAGATTCATATCTATGTACAGAGATTATAAGGAATAATGAAGGACTCTGACAAACACTCTGAAGGTTTTTCACCGTTAAACCTCAGATATTTTATGTTTAAATATGCAAACAAGTCTTTATCAATGAATCAATTTCCATTAAAGTAAATCTGAATTCTGGATAAAACCAGGTTCAACCTTCTCATTCATTTTTAACTGAGGAGTTTCTTGTATTTGTTTTTTATCACTTTACAAATCAGAAAATGTTGTTATCAAAACTGTTTTTCAGAATAAAATATTGTGTAAATCACACTTTGAATTGTACATCAACAAATCCCTCAGTAAAAACCTTCAGAATAAAGGTCTGGTGAATGTAAGTGAATATCTTAAAGGATGATTTAAATCTACAGACGAGCAGATGTGATATGAAAACATCTGTGTATTTCAGATTCCACTGGTCTGAAAGAAAAAGAGTCAAACAGCCCAAAACCTTGTACGTGACCAACTCCCAAAATAAACCTCAGGACTTTTCTGAACCTTATTTCATTTCTAAATCAAACATTTAGATTTTTTTCCTGTCATCCTTTATTTGTTATTTTACACTGAAACTTTCTTTTTATCTCCTTCATGATGGGAAATGCAGATTAAATAAACCTGATGAACTGGAAAGTATTTTGTCATTTGAAGATGTGGACATCGGCAGCGTAGTTTTACAAAGTGTGGAGAAGTCCGTGTCCATGACTCGAGCGCCTGACGGTTTCAGGCCTCTGCTGCCGCCATCATCGCGTCCGCTCTCTTTCTCTCTAATGCTCCTTTAATTGAACGCTACCGCCGTCCTGTCGTCTCATCTCACGCTGTAGATCTGTCTCTTTCTCCCGATGAGGGAGGGGGGCTGCAGACAGGAGCTTTACCTCCGAGCAGCGGCGGGCCTTTTGTGGCCCTCGGCAGCAGTCGGGAGGCCAGGCCGCGTCTCCTGCGGTGTGACTAACGTGGGGCGACAGCGCCAAGGCGGCAGAGGGTGGCGGCCGATTGCCAGAAAGCCTCACGCTACTCGGCTCGGCTCAGGGCCGCCTTTGTACGTCGTCGCCGCCCGCTATCTTCCCACAACATGTGCTGTTGTCAGGGGCCCGAGCGAACCAAAGCTGCCTCTGTGGAGGGAAAGATCCCCACAAATCCTCTTGATGCGCCCCCCCCCCTCTAACGTCTTCATTTACCATAACCACTGGCCTCGTGGTGTCTGGAGAGGGAGGGGGGTGGGAAGCGATGACTAATTCATACAAGCGTTGTGTTTGAACTTCAGATACACGGCTGAGAAATGAACCAACTATGTTCAGCAGCCAATCAGGAGGCTGGACTGTGGATTCCTCTAATCACAATCAGCAGCAGAGAAATGAGACGCAGAGATTCTGATCAGAGAGAATCTAATCACATGATCAATAACTTAACGTAAATCAATAACACTGGGAAAACACGAGGAGCAGGAAAATCATTAATGAGACCAGAGGAGCCGAGAGACGTCTATTCACGATGTGATGTCTCCCTCTGCTGGTGCTTTGACGGAAACTACAACACGCTCAGTGTCTCAGCAGCGGCAGAGACACTGAGCTCCGAGCGACACAGAGGTCACACAGAGGTCACACAGAGGTCACACAGAGGTCACACAGTGGTTTAAAGACCTCCTTCTATTTACTGTTTGTGTTTATATTTATTTATTAGACTGTGAAGTGCCTACTTGTCTTCGGGTTACTGTCTGTAACACTGTGAAAATAAAATATAGGCATTGAACTGACAAAGGAAAACCAACTTTACAACGTACCAGGGAACGCAGATGAAAATTAGCCTTGTGTTATTATTAATAAGAACTGTCCCTGGAAAATAAATGGAATAAACAAATAAAAAGACGAGACGTGGTCACAGCCAAACAAAAAAAAGTCTCGTCGTCTTATTGTATTCTTGCACATGAATGTTTAAAAGTTTACCTCCAGCTCAGGGTGAGCGACTCATAACTGACATGATACTTCAGATTTTATATAAAAAGCAGATGTTCTCTCGCACGGTTCTTAAAAAGAACTTCAACTGCACCTCCAAAGGATCGAGGAGCTCGTTCTGAAATATAAGAAAAGTCTTTGTTTTACAAGCGAGGGCTCTTCAGACATTTGGTTGTGACCAAGTCTCGTCTTTTTATTTTGTATTTATTTATATTTATTTACAAGATATTACAAAGTCTCTATGGAGAAACGTGTTTTAAACGTGTTTCATTTACAAATGACATAATGTTCAGAAATAGCCATTGAGGTTTATTTTGGGAAAAGGAAGACAGATTCTTTTTTGAGTTGGTTTAAATCAAAACACAGTTTTTCAATCATTGGTCAATTTTAAGATTTTGGGTTGTTTTGCTTCCATAATAATTTGTCTTTTTGCACTAATGAAAAATAAAACGTTCAAATGCACATTTAGATTTTTTTTTTCTTCACTGTGTCAGTTTTCAAATCAGAGTTTCTTCTTTTCCTCAATCAGAAATCAGACTTTTCAAATGTTTTAATGAAAATTGTTTGCCAATTAATTTGAATCAGTCAAATCAGTCAAGTGTCAGAGATGAAGCCTGAAGGAGTTTGAAGTGGACCTGTCCACTGAGCCCAGGTCCCCTGTCTCCTCTGAGGGTCACCAGAGAGTCCAGAGCTCAGTGAAACAACACTTCACCACCACAGAGACGCAGCCCGGGGGTCCCAAGGGTCCCGGGGGTCCCAGGGGTCCCAGGGGTCCCAGGGGTCCCAGGTGTCCCGGGGGTCCCAGGTGTCCCGGGGGTCCCGGGGGTCCCAGGGGTCCCAGGGGTCCCGGGGGCCGTTCTTATAATCTGTCCATGAGCGTTAGAGCAGGAGCCAAGCGGCTGGAACCTTTTTAATAATGTTTAAAATCAGGTTTGATTTCTAAACACTGACCTACAGTAGAATCATCTGTGTGTGTGACCTGAGTGCGAAGGAGAGTAATGAACACGGCAGGGACGACAGCAGGAAGCGAGCATGATGAAGGATGCTGCAGGAGGAAGTGGGACACAGGGACGCCATCACTCAGTGACCCCCACCCCCCCATACGTGGACCAGAGGAAGATGGATCTGGTTTGTCGATGATGCATGAACCTGCAGAGACACTCGGGCACACGTCCAAACATGTTTGTCACAAAGTCTGGATCATGTGTGTCCACCCGTCACAGTGTTTCTGTTTTTAGAAATCACATAACTCCATCTTAACAACTTCCTCGACCTCCTCCTGCCACCTAACAACTCTTCTGCAACACCAGAGTCCACCTTTACAAGGTCTTCCCTTTCCATCGATGTCACCGACTACTTCCTCAATCGTGTTGTTCACCTTGATACGAGGCATCCTGCGTCACCTTAGTCCACCTGAAGCTCTACATGAACAAGACCCTCTTTACCTCTTCATGTCTACAGCCTCCCACAGCATCAGACCACCTTAACAACCCAGATCAGTGTCATCACACCTTAATGCTCCGGTCCACCTTAAATATACCTGCTGCAGATTGTGTGTAAATCCTGTTCAGGTACTAAAGAGCTTTAACACATTCTGCCTGAAAATGAGCAGCAAGGCTTCTGTACCTGTGTGATGTCATCAGCTCACACTGAGCACGCTTCATTAGGGTGAGAAAACCAATGTTGGAACTTTTTATAATTAAGAAACACAAAAACTCTTATATTCCATATTTCACCTCAATCCTTCTATGATGCTGAAGAGCATCAAAAATCACCTTCACAGACTCCTCAGCAATCTCCTCCATCACCCCAGTCCACCTTAAACACATCCTACACAATCATACTGGTCCCAGTGCTGCCCACAGTCCACCTGGACACTTCTAACTTCCTCACAGCGTTGGGACATTAACTTGAACCCACAACATTTATAATTCAAAGGATGCTACAGTTCACCTTCACTTCACCTTCAGGGTTCCTCCTAATACACCTGAACTTTCATTGACACCATCACAGACCATCTCAAACTCCGCCTCACTTCCTGCTCAGTGTTTGTCTTCTTGACCTCCCTGTCTCTTCTGCTCCTCTCTCTCCCCCTACTCCTCTATCTCTCCCCCTCTCTCTCTCTCCCTCCTCTCTCTCTCCCTCTCTCTCTCTCTCTCCATCTACTCCTCTATCTCTGCTCCTCTCTCTCCCTCCCTCTCTCTCTCTCTCTCTCCCTGTCTCTTCTGCTCCTCTCTCTCTCCCTCTACTCCTCTATCTCTGCTCCTCTCTCTCTCTCCCTGTCTCTTCTGCTCCTCTCTCTCCCTCTCTCTCTCTCTCTCCCTCTACTCCTCTCTCTCTCTCTCTCTCCCTCTCTCTCTCTCTCTCTCCCTCTCTCCCTGTCTCTTCTGCTCCTCTCTCTCTCTCTCTCTCTCTCTCTCTCTCTGCTCCTCTCTCTCCCTCTACTCCTCTATCTCTGCTCCTCTCTCTCCCTCCCTGTCTCTTCTGCTCCTCTCTCTCTCTCTCTCCCTCTACTCCTCTCTCTCTCTCTCCCTCTCTCTCTCTCTCTCTCCCTCTCTCCCTCCCTCTCTCTCTCCCTCTCTCTCTCTCTCTCTCTCTCTCCCTCTCTCCCTCCCTCTCTCTCTCTCTCTCTCTCTCTCTCTCTCTCTCCCTCCCTCTCTCCCTCTCTCTCTCTCCCTCTCTCTCTCCCTCTCTCTCTCTCTCTCTCTCTCTCTCTCTCTCTCCCTCTCTCTCTCCCTCTCTCTCTCTCTCTCTCTCTCTCTCCCTCTCTCCCTCCCTCTCTCTCTCTCTCTCTCTCTCTCTCCCTCCCTCTCTCTCTCTCCCTCTCTCTCTCCCTCTCTCTCTCTCTCTCTCTCTCTCTCTCTCTCTCCCTCTCTCCCTCCCTCTCTCTCTCTCCCTCTCTCCCTGTCTCTTCTGCTCCTCTCTCTCCCTCCCTCCCTCTCTCTCTCTCCCTCTACTCCTCTATCTCTGCTCCTCTCTCTCTCTCCCTGTCTCTTCTGCTCCTCTCTCTCTCTCTCTCTCTCTCTGCTCCTCTCTCTCCCTCCCTCTCTCTCTCTCTCCCTCCCTCTCTCCCCCTACTCCTCTATCTCTGCTCCTCTCTCTCTCCCTCCCTCTCTCTCTCTCTCCCTCCCTCCCTGTCTCTTCTGCTCCTCCCTCTCTCTCTCTCCCCCCCCCCCCTCTGCAGCACTAAATGGATGTGCCCTCCTGAGTGAGCGGGTCAGTGCTTATTTCCGCAGAACTTAATGAAAAGCACATGTCGATCTCTATTTGGGCAGCATCTCCTCTCCTCCACCTTCTCCTCCTCCCTACACTCCCTCCAGGCCTCCTCGTCTGGTCAGGCAGGGCCAGAGGAGGAGGCTGAATCTCCGGAGGGAAGATTGAGGAGAGGGATAACTCCCTAGGAGAGGGAGGTGCGAGGAGGTGAGGGAGGATTTCCAAAGAGGGAGAATCATGTCACTCGAGGATGTCCAGGAATTCTCCTCAACTTCTGTTAAAACCTAAAGTCCACCACGCAACACGTGTTAGCTTTGTGTTCACCGCTGCTAGTCGAGTCATGTGACTGATGAGAACCAATCAGGAAGAGAACGTCTGCATCATCGTTTACTAAAGTCTCACTTTGTTCATTAGAGGTAAAGAAATTTATTGTTTTTTCGATGCGGACGTGTACGACTCTGCCTCGATGCCGTGACAGAACATAATCGATTCAAGTTTTCTGCTACGTTAACAGAGATGGGCAGACACACACGCACACACACACACACACACACACGCACACACGCACACACACACACACACGCACACACACACACACACACTACAGACAGGAGAGAAGTTCCTCCTGCAGATTATCACAACGCTGAAGAAGCGACGCCCCTCTCCCCCAGGACACGACAAAAAGTCACAGTAAAGTTCAGAGGAGCAAGTAGAAAACCAGATATCTGCATCTGATGCAAGGAGATGAATATTTACTACTATGTTTACCATATAAGAAGAACAAGTGTGTGTGTGTGTGTGTGTGTGTGTGTGTGTGTGTGTGTGTGTGTGTGTGTGTGTGTGTGTGTGTGTGTGTGTGTCCAGCTGCAGACAGACTGAGGATCCTGGGAATAGGTGCATCATAAATATTCATATTGGAGCCTGTGGTTGGAACAGCTGCCAGAGAGAGGAACAGGCTGCTGGGAGACGATCGATCGCAACTCGTGTTGAACCGCAGCTTGGGACACACACACACACACACACACACACACACACACAGACACACACACACACACACACACTCCTGGCTGCAGCAGGTGGGGGGGAATCTGTCTGTTTGTCTGCTCCAGGCTACCGCTGGAGACGCACAACAACAACGCAGCTCTGTCGCCAACGTGTGGTGAGGTCATCTGACGAGAGAAATGACTGACACATGCAGAGACTGACGAACTATTGAACGTTGTGTGTTTGATCAATCAGCTGCCGAACGTTGTGTGTTTGAAAGTGACCACATGTCTCTTGTGTCCTTTACAAAGACCAACACCTGCAGGAGTCACAGAAATTGATCCTGATCCTCAAACGACTGCATCATGTAACATCGCCACCTGCCGCCATCATTCTCTTCTTCGGAATCACCAGCCCCTCGAGTCGGAAGGTGCAACTGGAACGACCCCTCGGAGGAAACACACCACCCCCGACTCCGAAATCCAAGATGGCCGCTCCATCTAGTAGTGAAAGCTGTAGTTTTACTGTTTATTAGCACTTCTGTCATCAAATCTGTTGTACACGTAGTAGTGTCCAATTACCGCCTGTGGACGCGTTGCTACGGTGTCAGTGTGCGTGAAAAGCAGTGCAACGCGTTATCATGAACAGGTGTTTGATAACAATGGCTAGCCGGCTAACGTAAACTTTGTTCATGTGCAACTGGAACGCCATCAACTCGGGTTAATCGGGTGTGACGTCATTCTGAGGGCAGAGCTCAGAGGTATAATGGAACGCACCATCAAGATGGACAATGCCAAAGTGTCTCAATCGCCCCCTGGTGGCTGGCTGCAGTAAAGGTCATTAACCTCCTCCTCCATGTTAGCAGATGGGACATGAACCAAACAAAAAAATCAAAGTAGATGTTAAATAAATGTTTAAAGATGTTTCTGTCATTTCAGGTCGTTCTTCTCTCTCTGATGTTTGTTCAAGTGATTCTGATCAGTTTGGTTTGAATCAGTTATTTGATGATATGAAAACAGGAGGAGACGTCATGATTGACAGCTGACACTGACTTACGATTTTTTCGAGCTTGTGTATGGGCGGGACCTCGATAGCACCGACTCTGACTCCAAATGACCTCATCACCACAAGATGGCAGCGTTCCCTTCTGGACAGTGGGAGGAGGTGGAGACCTTTCTTTACAGTCAATGTAAGTAAACCTGTTCTACCAGAGACCAAACTAACGCCCGGCTGTTGGAAGTGTCACTTTATATTTGAAAATCAAGATTTCAAACGTGGGAAAGTGTTTCATCATCAAGATAAAATTATTATAAAAGTAGAGCTTATAATATTTTTCCCATGGTTCCCTGTCAGAACTCAGAGTCAGATGTCACTTCCTGTTTGATCCGAGCTCTCTCTTTCCATCGGCCCTGTTGGGGGAATATTCATCAGCAGCCCTGAAGGCAGTTTCCAAAACTCCGTTCTTCAGGGTTAAATCAAGTTCCCTTCAAACTTTTCCCCTAAATATTACAATTATACCACTGGCTCGTCCGTTGCCTGGAGGGGAGCGGTACCAATCCTCAATTGGCCGCCCAGATGTTTCAGCAGCAAGCAACAACTGTCTGGTCCTCGAGAGAGTCGGCCCTCAAACGCCACTCAGCTGTGTCTGAATCGAGCTCCAGCAGCCGAGACGCTCGACAAACACAAACTCTGATCGCTGCACGTTTTAAAACACTTACGACTTATCATGTAGTTTCAAGATCATAGATTTTTCTTTCACATTTCATATAATTTCTACAAAAAACGACTTTTATTATATCAGTGCATTTTTTATATACTTTTTTAAGAAATTGTATATATATATATATGTATTATTTGTATATATATGTATTTGTAAATTATGAGCAGAGATTAGTTTCAATAGCAAAACTATTAAACATTTTGATCTACATGAGATTTTCCTGAGCTTTTAACCACAGACAAACTTAAACTGATCAGACTTCATCTTCTGAAGAAAACTGTAGGTGAACAGAATCTGAATCAATCTGAAAACTGATTTGACCTTTGACCCGACCTCTGCTGCCTCACATAAGTCGACTTCAACATGAAAGATCTCTCCTTTGCTGGACTGATGATGATCCAACTCTTTTATTGTTGACCTCTGACGAAGTAAACTTCCAGCGTCTCCTCCAGCTGCCTCGCAGAGTGTGAAAAAGGAAAAGATTAAACTCTGTTTACTCCGTCAGATGTGTTTTGTTCATGTTTTATGTGGAAACGCCTCAGTTTTCTTTACCATGCCCCAGTTATCAGTGCAACATGAGCCAAATGTGTTTGGGAAACTCGTGTGTCATGGAAGTGAAGCAGAGAGGGGAACAGATGGGCTAAATTAATTAGCCCATGTATGTTTAAGTAGAAAGGTATTTATTTGCGTGAGTGGCCAACGGCTGGAATCAAAGGAGGAGGAAAGAGGGACAGGGGAGTAACTTCCTCTTTAGCAAATCTCGAGGAAAAGCGACGTTTTCACAAGCTCGTGGTGATCGGGTTGCAACGCAGAGTGGTTTCAGGGAATTATAAATAAATCAAAGTCAAACAGGCGATCTGGATGGAGGAGAGCTCTTTGTTTACGGCCGACTCTGGAGACCTGAAACGGACCCTTCGAATAAATAAATACCACCGCTACAGGAAGTTCAGCCGCTTTCCCTCAGGCCCAGTTTAGTTTTATTAGCTACAGTCCTGCAGAGATACCAAACAATGAGCCCCCCCCCCCCCCCATCTTTAAGCATGTGTGCTACTCCCTGAACTGCTCTGTGGCCTCGACAGGATTTGTTCAGAAAACTCAGAGACGTTATCAAGAAAGTTAAAACTTAGAATAACTAGACTCACTCAGTAGAAGTCGTACCTCCACCAAGGCACGACAGTCCCTTAAACTCAATCTAATCACACACACACATAAATATCACTCGTAAATATTATCAAGATTATTCTCTGGTAGATCAGTGAAAATGTTGAAAAGATGTCGTATCTCACGATGTGAAACAAAGAGATAATAAATTCCTGGATCCTGATCCACATCTGCACCAACATTTAAAGAGTCCTTTCCTGACTCATCGCACATCCTTCCAACAAGTTTCATGGAAATACATTCAATTGATTTGATGTAATCTTGCCTACACACAAAAGAAACTCACAAACAAACCCATCAGCCAACAAACGCACAGAGATGAAACCGTAAGCTCCAGGGTGGAGGTAATAAGAATGTTCCTCCATGTTATCAGGACATTACCTTCCTCGATACAGATGAAAACATGCAGCAGGTCTGACAAGTGTCAAAATGTTACATGTGGTCGGTTCCTCATGAAACTGAAACTTTAGCTAAGCAGATATTTATATATATATATTTATATCCATGACAGTCACCTGGTTGCTGCAAGTCTTTGCCCATCACCCCCACAAACTGTTCATCGGTGGAATACCATGAAATCAACAGTGAGATGTCAACAAACCAACTTCACACTCATAAAACATCCATGGTGCTACTAGTGAGAACCCAGCCAGGGACAGACGGGACGCTGCTGCAGTTCTGGATTTTCCATGTTGCTCATCACAAAATATTAGGAAACTACAAAAGTTTCTCTAATGATGAATATGTCTTGAATCAGGATGGAGTGAGTGTGTTCATTTTCTATAAGCTGGAGTTTCCATTACACACTCAGGGTTGATTCTGGACTCTCCTCTACAACTAGAATAAAATAACTGCTCTGCCTTAGTGCCTTCGAACCAGCTACCAAGGACATCACTGTGTCCAGGTTCAACACCGGAACAGCCCAGAGAGATCGACAGAAGAATCTCAAAACAACATCCAATTAAATAATGTGTCTAAAAAACTTAATTCATGTGCATTTTCTGTGCTCAAAAATATCTATGGCACATTCAGGACTGAGGGTAAAAAAGTAGCATTGAACTTTAACATGCCTTCTATAAGCTTCGTTAATAATTAAGGTGCCAGGACAGAGGCAGGTTGGCAGTGAGGAGGGGGGGGGGCTGGAGAACAACAGCTTGCTCTCAGCAGGGGTCCCGGGGAAGGAGCAGGTGAGGAAGTATCCATTGCACTGCTTCTACAGCGTCTACCTGACACCGGTTCAGCGAGAGGAGGGCAGGTGAGGAGGAGGAGGAGGAGGTGGGAGGCTCGTGGTCTGAAATATCAGAAAAGCACAGAAAGCAGAAAACCACCATCTGGCAAAGGACTCGACCCAAATAAGAGCGGTTCTGTTCACACTGCACCTTTAGGATCATCCCAGTTCAGAACAAATCCCACAAGCAATCAACAACTCGCTTGTCTTTTAAAGCTCAACAGCATCTGGAAGTAAAAGTCCAGGTAATGTTCTGAACAGAGATTAATATGATCAGCCATAATGTTTTAACCATCCAAGGTAGACTCACCACGTTATATTCTCCTGTAGAAGCCACAAGTCTGTATGATAGCAAATGTGTTTTAAGAAAAATGTCTATGATCCGCTGTGATAGTTCAGAGCACGAAACCCAGAGTGGGAGTGAAGACGACAGAGCGGAGGGGTTTGAAGGGTTAATCCTGATGATATCATCGGCTCAGATGAGGTAAACTCTGCTGCGTGTCTGACATGGTGCCAGAGGTGAAAGGTCACCAGAGCGGATCCGTCCGGTCTGTTTGGAGACCCTCCCTCAGCAGCCATCAGCACCTGTCAGTCAAAGTATCCGTGCGCCTGACAGGACGCGCTGAGGGCACGACTCATTTCAACTCGAGCGGGATGTGTTTTTCTCTGCAGCAGAGATAATAATCCTCCACGTCGCTCACATTCCGGAACATTCACCGAGTCAGACTGGGAACCTGCAACCACGACCTCCCCTTTAACTTGAAAGTCGTAGCGTAGTCGGCTCAGACTTCAGTTCATACGTTCCAACAGTTCATATGTTGAATTTCAAATATGCAGAAGATTGAATCAGCTTTGAAAACATATTCTTCAGTTTACTCTTGAATTGTGTTTCAATGAATCAGCCCTGTTGACCTTTTCTGACCATCTGTTGCAGAAATAAATGAAAGTGTGACTGTGTTAATAAGTTTATAATTAAACAGAATTGATTATTTTCTGCTGCAGCACAGTATGTGTGAAGAAACATGATGCAGGTTTAACCCCAGAAAAGGATCTGATGACGTGTTGCCACAAATCTGCTGCGATCAGTCGCCACGGAGGCCGAAGTGACTCCATGATATTATACAGAGAGGTCAAAGGTCACAGTGGGTTCTTCCTGTGGCAGGATGATGGAGAAAGTGTAGGTGGCGTGTCTGCTCTAACTCCTGAAACTGAAGAGCGCGGACCTGCCGGGTTTGTGATCTCCAGCTGGGTCTGTGCCTCGTCTGTTTTCTCCTTGTTCACTGGATTAATTAAATCCGCTGCTCACTGCTCCCATTTCATTGTCCTGCGGCCTCTTAACAGACCGCTCCATTCAGACGGGCCGGAGCTGAGACATGTACGAGCGGAGGGGCAGAAGACGTGCTGCGTTGGTCCCATTTAAATATGGTTCAAATGAAAAACTATATTTAAAAAAGATATTTTCTTGGGCCAATTCTTATTCTTTTATTCTGAAAACTTGTCTAAAGTAAAGTCATGATTTCTGCCGTCATTTGGTCAAACAACCAGAGTCCCAGTCAAGAAGCTGTAAAAGAGGATAACTGAACGTGGACGAGTCGTGTTGATGTCAGAGTGAACTTCAGCACAAAGAGAGACGGGACCATTTGACCTTTTCAACATGAGACTGGATTTACAGTCGTTTTTAAGGGCTGTGATGGATTCAAATTTATAATATTGATCAAACTGAAGATTACTATTTTTCCATTAAATCAATAATCTGTTTGTTTTTTTTCATTCACACTAATAATTTTCTAATTCCGTTTAATAGGAGGGTTTTCCACATGTCCACACCTCGGAATGATAATCCGTTGAAGTAAAAAAGTTTTCACATAATGATAAAAGTTGTGGTACGACCCAAACACGCTGCTGCAGTGAGACCTCGTGAAGCAGTTCTGGGCGGGACTGGTTCTGCGGTGGTCTGAGTTTAGGAAGGAGCTGGTTGTTGTTGAGCGTGTGGACGGTGAGCCGCTCCGTCTGGCCTGCGCAGGCCTGCAGGGCCACGCCGGGACACCTAATCTGCTTCATTAATGCTCCCAGTCGACCATCAGCGCCCAGCTCCCAGAGTCCTCTCTGGTTTCAGCCCGTCCGGGCTCACCTGCAGCTGTACCTGCTCAGTCACTGAACTGCAACGCTAACGGTCACACTGGAAACACTGCGGTTACTAAGTCTCCCTTTTTTCCCTGATTAATTAAAACAGCAAACGATACCGACAATGCCAACAGATATTTTTACTGACGTTTCAGGACATAAAATGTTATATTCTGAAACCACTCTAGATAGAAGATGAAGATAAACTCCATCTTTTTCGTTTTACGATAAATAAAAAACATTTTTTAAACAATTCAAGTTGGATTTGAAAGATTTCCATACTTTCGGATAATGTGGTTTTCACAGGACACTGATGACAAGTGGAATATGACCACAAATCAATTATAGAACCAGTGCAGTATTTTTCATTCTCTCTATAATTATGTCATTAATCACACTGCACCATATGAGCAGAGGGTAGAGCCAAGTGACTGTGAAGTAATTCATCAGTACGAGCAGTGTATCAGCTCCACGTCCACAGAAACAGTGTTTGAAGCAGAGATGTAATATTCAGTTGATCAGTTCATGGCTGGAGGTTTTCGGAGCTCTGGCAGATATCGGAGTGGATTTTTTTTCACAACCCCCTCAAATGTTTCTCCACTGAAACCAGCATAAGCTTGTTAAAGCCCTCAGCGTGGTAAACACAAAGAATCAGGAAGGGAGATGGAAACAATTAGGGACAGGCAGATGTACAGCTGATTAGTGTGGAGGATGGATCCAGTTTGGAAAAGCAGATCTGCAGCTTCACCGTGTGCAGGCCACACAGGCCTGACTCACTGAAACACACTTCTTCTCATCTTAATCACATTAATACTTCAAGAGAAATATTAACGCAGCTATTAAATATTGTCCACTGAACTCTTCAGCTTCCTCCTCAGAGATTCACACGACAAAGACGCAGCAACGACCTTCAGGAAGAAGTTTGTATTTATATTGATAAAATGCAAAGGAAGAGAAATAAACGCAGCGTGAATCCATGAAGCTTTCTGCTTCACTCAGGAGGCTCAGATCAGAGCATATAGCTTTACTTCAGGACATAGACTGTAAATAAAGATGGACGACGTGTCTCCACTTGCTCTCACTAAGCTCAAATATCTCAGATACTGTCAATCATGACCTGTCATCAAATAACTAATTCAAACCAAACTGATCAGAAGCACTTGAACAAGCTGTGAGAAGAACGACCTGAAATGACAGAAACCATCTTTGACAAACATTTATTTAACGTCTACTTCTAGCTACGTCTAGTTTGGTCCATGTCCCATCTGCTAACATGGAGGAGGAAGAGTAAAATCCTACATCCACTTTAAGTAAATTGTTAAAAACTATGAAGATCAAAAAATGTTTACTTCAAATGCTTGTTTGGATAAAAAGCCTGTTTTCTATAATATATCATTTAAACTAACTGTCAATGAAGACCATCAGTAAAGACCTCGACTCAAAAGACTGAGGAAACTTCTGCCTTCTCACTTTTACATATAAAACAAAGTACTTGTACTGAATTAAACATCTTATCTTCTGATATACTTCTTCATGGATCTACAAACACAGTAACTATGTAAAAAACATGTAACGGACCATGTGGCCTCCCCCCCATGGCGGATTAAGCAGGGAGCCAGCTGTAGTCATGGGGGGTGGGGTGGGGGGGTGGACATGCTGCCATCGGCTTCTCCAAGGTGACCCCTGGCAAAAGCTGCCGTCACATCTGTAGCCGAGCTCGGCTCGTCCTGACCGCCATCAGGCAGCAGTACCTCCTCTGTGCCCCGACTGCCCTCCACGCCACCCGGCTGGCAGGGGGGGGGGGGGGGGGGCTCCTGCTGCAGGAGGAGGGAGGAGGACACAGGAGGAAGGAGGGTAACCCTGCAACGCTGATATCACAGGGTTTTCACCAGGATGACTTTCTATCTGAAGTCAGGGAAAGATGGCGGCTACAGGAAATAATCTGTGTTCGGTTAACTTGTTGTAAGAAAAGACGAGTTTACGTTTGGGGGTCAAACATGTTGGAAGAGGACAAACATGAATTAACTTATGAACAAACAGCTTCTGGAGTCAACATTTCTGATTAAAGAATCCGTATGGAGGAGTTTTAAGAAGTTACACAAAGTGTGATGTGAAAGGTCAGTGACCCTCAGGATCCCATAAAACCCCCTGAAGAACCCTGAAGAACACCCTGAAGAACCCCCTGAAGAACCCCCTGAAGAACCCTGAAGAACCCCTGAAGAACCCCTGAAGAACCCTGAAGAACCCCTGGAGGTCCTGGGACACTGTATCGGCCCTGTTAGAGGGACAGAGAGGACATACTTCCCTGTGAGAAGGTGTGTGTGTGTGTTGGTGGGGCAGGCTGAGGTCTCCCATGATGCCCCTACCAGCTGTTCTTCCTCAGCTCCCCGGTGGGTTGAGGCAGTGTGGGGTGGGGGGTGGGGGGGGGTCAGTGGCTCCCCCTGTTGGAGGCTTTGGCGGAACGCAGCGACAGGCTCGCGGGGTCGACCGGCGCCCCGGACCGGACAGCCGTAAGTAATGGAGCCCTGCACGCACACAGGCACAGCTCTGAATCAACTTAATTAGATCAGGGAGGGTGTGTGTGTCTGTGTGTGTTCGGGGGGGTTCTGGCCACGGGACAAACCTGAGAGGTTTTGTACACACGCTGATGAAGAGGTGGTCGCTCCACGTTACTGCTAATGAATGAGTCCGTGGAGGTGGATGTCTCAGCAGCTCACTCCTGAATCTGTGGTCTCATTTAGCCTCTTCAGTTAATAACACGTCGAGCTCCTGGAGGATCCTCCCTCGTCTCGTGAATCCTTTCGTTCTGAAACAACGTCCACAGACGATGATGAGACGCAGCTCAGGTCAACAACCCAAAAGGTAAAAGGGATTTTACCTTATATGAAAACCTGGTTCATATAATTGGATAAGTCTGATGGCATTTTAACATCCTAACATCCTGAATATTTGAGTTATTAATTATGTGCAAAACAAACTGCGTACACTGAGGTTTACAGTTGAATGAACTGCTACTGGCCTTCACTGGGGTTAGGGTTAGCTCGGGCTGGAGTCTGAAACCTGCCAGGTCTGTTATTCTGTCCAGGCCTGACAGTTCATCTGAGTTGCACTGTGTGTGTCTGTCACTCACACACATGGTTGTTGCTTCATTTCTCTATTTACAGACAGGTGCAGTGGAGGAAGAACAACCCGACTTGTCACTGGCTCTTTGAAGAGTTCACACAGGTCACGAGGTAAGTGTAGATTGAGGTCTTTTCTCTGTGACTTTGTGAACTCGTATGGACTTGAGGCTTCGTCTGGTTTCACCATGTTTACCAGCGTCCAGCACAAAGCAGAGGTGTACCTGATCCTTCACATCACTTTCACAGTCATGACCTGGCTCTGAGCCCCTCAGCTGTATCACCCTGAGGGTCGGGGGGTGGGAGTCCATGTTCCCGCCAGGCGTTCTGCTGACCACGAGGCGAGGCCGGGCTCCGCTCTCTAATCACGCTGCTGCTGCTGCTGCTGCTGATGAGATGCAAACATCTGGCTGCTCCCTCTAATCCCTGCTCCTCTCATCATAATGAACTAAGTAGCTCTCTTCATGTTGTTTCCTTCCATTTGTTTAATTGTTTAATCACTCAGATTGCTATTAAAGCATTAATAGGTTCAGAATGCTCACCGCACCGTCATGGTTCTGCAGAAGGGGGGGGTGATTTATATTCCTGTGATTAAAGGGACATTTCACTGCGTTCCACAGCTGGTGTGATCTGTAGCTTCGGCAGGAAATAATTAATTAGGACAAAGCTGTTTATGTTCGGTCGTGTCGGAGCAAACTGTACTCGTGTATCTGAATGTGCACTGCTGAATGGACACACACACACACACACACACACACACACACACACACACACACACACACACACACACACACACACACACACACACCTGTCACCACATCACAACCAGCTGTGTGGCCCCTCAGACAGTTTGGAGCAATAGGAGGATTAATTCAAACCAACACGTCTGAATCTGTCCCCCCCCCCCCGGCCACGTGCAGCACGAAGGGGCTCCGTACTTTATCCTTCAGGACCCCCCCCCCCGCCCATATAAAATCTTGATCAGGTATTTTGTTAAACATATTGAAACTGTAGTTAGAGAGACTAAAGGTAGGGTTGAATTTGATATCTTCTCATTTTCACTCACATTTTTCTGCATCGTGAGAGAATCATTGCATTTATTAAATCAGAATCAGGGTTAATTTATTAATAAGACATTCAAGGAATATGCTGTGGTTTGTTTTGTGAAAGCACAACTGTAAAAATATAAGAGTATTACAAACACTAGAAAAAGGCTTGTGCAATATGAACAGTAAGATATTTACAGTGAAGTGTGTCACAGGTCCAGTGATTCATGACATCGCAGCTGAAGGTGAAGCTTTTATATTAGAAAGGCATTTAATAAAGGAACTTTTCAAAGTAAAAGCTGAGCCCTGTGAATATTCCACTGTTTCAGGCCAGATGACGGAACAGGTGATATTTATGAAGAAGAAAAAAAAAACAAATGGCAAAATTCCATTTCTGCCAATCGAACAAACAGCAAACACCCAGAGCTCCCACCTCCCTGTAACTGGAGACTGACACCTCCGCTGGCAGCCAAACACCGAATGGCTGGAGACCAAGATCTGTGTGTGGCACGCAGCAAACGATCACTTCAACACACACACACACACACACACACACACACACACACACACACACACACACACACACACACACACACACACACACACACACACACACACACACACACACACACACACACACACACACACACACACAGCTCCAGAATACCAGATGGTGTTTCTGGATTCTGTTTCCATTTTTTTTTCTGTTACAATCACAAAAGAGCGAGTCTGTAAAACCACAGACACACAAAACAATAACACACACACACACACACACACAAACTCTCTCATATATAAATGAAAGATATGTTGACGCTGTGTCAGTCAGTCGGACAAACATCGGTCACCGACAGTGAGGGCGGACCTGTCCTAATGTGAGCCAATCAGAGGGCAGATTGTCTCCTTATTTATCAATCAATCAAACTATTTGTAAAGCAGCTTTCAGGCCACAGACAAAATGAAGCTGGACAACTTAACAGCTACAATAAGTGAAGCCATAGGGTCTTGATCGCCCCCTGGTGGCAGGCTGCAGTATAGGTCATAAACCCCACCTCCTACATGTTAGCAGATGGGACATGGACCCAAAAACAAAAATAAGATCATTACATTACAGATCATTTAGCTGAAGCTTTAGGCGGCTGCATCAACTGTACAACAATTCAGTCCATACACCTTTCCACTAAACACACACACACCAGAGAGGGTCTATCATCATCACCACCACCACCATCGTCCTATTGTCTCCGCTCCCAGCAGGACGTCCACCAAACACAACCAAACAACAACTGAAGGGCCTGAAGAGGAAGCAGCTGTCTTGGCTGGTCGCCATGTTTCTCCAGGGAGGAACAGACATGGAGCAGGAGGAGGAGGACAAAGAGTGAGTGATGAAGAGGAGGAAGAGGATGAGGAGAAAGCTGGAGTTGGATAAGAAGAATGAGAAAAAAGAGGACAGGTGCAAGAAGAGGAGGAGAAAAAAAAAAGATGAACACATGAATAAAAGAAAAAGTGAAGAGGGAGACTGTGTATAAAGATGATCAGTGACTGTATATAAAGATGATCAGTGACTGTATATAAAGATGATCAGTGACTGTGTATGAAGATGATCAGTGACTGTATATAAAGATGATCAGCCACCATATTTGTAGATGGTCAGCATCCGTCAGCGGTTGTATATAAAGACGATCTCCTACTGAAGAAAATGAAGCCAAATATCTCTAAATGTTAGATTTAGGTCGAGAGTCAAGATGTGTGCATTTACTGAAGTCTTTCAACGACCTGAATCAATCCGTCCCGTCGCATCTCATTTGGAATAAAAATACACCTAAATTATAGATACAGCAGCGTGAGTGTGTGCGTGTGCGTGTGCGTGCGTGTGCGTGTGCGTGTGTCTGTGTCTGTGCGTGTGTCTGTATCCTGTATCTGTGAGCTTGACTTGAGTTGATGGCGACTGGCGAGGCGTCAGCCGCAGGTCAGAGGCCAGAGAGACGATGATCCTCTGGATACAGTAAACACGGCCATTGTGTTCAGCTTCGTTACGTCATTACAGTTTTTAATCTGCTGAGTAGAAACATCTTTTATGAGACGTCTCTGAGGGCCGACTGGTTCGCTGTATGTTTTCCGGGCCGGGGGTTAACTCTCACTCTCCAATTAAAATAAACTAACACACTGTACGTATATTTATAGACTGATGTAAATAAACTTAGGTCAAGAAAAAATCAAAGTTTGAGTATATTCACCCACCAGCGTGCAGAAGGCTGTGGAACAGCTTTTCACTTACTTAATAATGTAAATCTCAAATAAATCAGCATCAATACGACTCAAATGATTTGGTGAGACCAGGAGTCATGACCCCGATTCTCTTTTATCAGTGAATCTTACTCATTAACTTCAGTTTCTACATTTTCATACTCACAAGCACAGATTTACTCATACTGCTGAACACATCTACAATTTCTTAAAACGTCTCAGCCGGTTTTTACATCATCAAATAACTGATTCAAACCAAACTGATCAGAAACACAAACATCAGAGAGATAAGAACGACCTGAAATGACAGAAACATCTTTACAAACATTTATTTAACGTCTACTTTGATTTATTTAGTTTGGTCCATGTCCCATCTGCTAACATGGAGGAGGTGGAGTTTATGACCTATACTGCAGCCAACCACCAGGGGGCGATCAAGACGCTTTAGCTTCACTTTGCTGGAGCCATTTTGTCGTCTATCTGTGTTTACAGTGTGTGTGTGGAACTGAGATCGTAAATAAACATTGATCTGCTGTTTATTGATATGAGAAGTTGGTCACATGGTTTTTCTGTGTCGACGTCCTGCTCCAGCTCATTTAGTTCAAAATGAAACCAAACCACAACCGTGGTTTAAGTGTTAACTTCGTTCCTGTCAGAACCAGAACTGGTTTGAATTCTGTCCCTCGCTTGTTCTTGCTCCTCCTCGACCGTCTGGACTGACTCCAGAGCAGTTTGTCTGTGTAAACGTCCTCCAGCTCTTCTGTGATCAGCAGCGAGAGGTCAAAGCTGCTGCCAAACAAAAAGCAAACCTGCTCAACTGCTGCGAGTGAACGCAGCCTCAACACCCGGATTCACTCTACGCCACATTTAGAGTCCGATTAGTTGATGAACGCCATGTCAGGTCCAGGATGTGTTTATCTTAGCACACAGACTAGAAGGAGGGGAAACTGTTAACTGAGCCGTCAGATTTACATGTGGTGTACAGAAGTCCGTCCTGAGATCAAATCTGAGGATTCAGCTGCTGTTTAACCCACAATGCTCACTAGCAGAAAACACTAACAACGAGGAACAGCAATGTCTTTAGTTCTAAGTTTTTAAAGGTTTAAGTGAAATCCTAAAGCTACAGAACAATAATCCGCAGCACCAGTGTTGGACGTCACTAATGCTCTTGTTTCTGAACGAGAGAAATTCCATGAAGCAGCTTCAACATCTGCTGGAGAAGCTCAAACCAGACGAGTGGAGCCAAACATCAACCACCATCATGATCAGGTGCCCAGATACTTTTGGACATGCTGACATTTTGCAGCATCGTTTTGTTCAGTTTTGGTCATTATTTAGTTTCCCCTACACAACAAGTGGACATGAAGTCCTGAGTGGAAAGTCGGACTGTTCCTTTAAGGCCGGGGCAGCGTTGGCACCCGGCGCTCTGTCTCAGGTCGGCTGGGTTTCCCCGCGGTCGCCCCAGGCTCAGCTTTCCTTCACTAAGACCAGCAGCACAGCAGCGGATATTACAGCCCGGAGCCGCCGCTCGCTTATTGGACGAACGGGGGAAAAAAGACGAAGCTAAAGAGCCGAGTGCTCTGTTCGGCATTAGAGGGAGAATCACAGTTCACAGCAGCTGGTCAGGTCGTATCGCTGCTCCGACTTTAACACACTCCACTGACGACGAAACAAGACGACGAACATTCAGGAGAACATCAACCCTCGACAGGAAGTCAACAAAATGTCTCACTTTTCTGTTTCCGTCCAGAATGTCTGGAAACACAGACTCCGTTTTTC
>NC_047154.1:27861060-27937540 GCF_009819705.1 Hippoglossus hippoglossus
TCTCCTGAATTTGATCTGAGCAGCAGCAAAAATTTGCCAAACTCTGAATCATAAAATCATATATTTGCCAAATGACAACGTGAGGATTTCATGGTTTTCACAGTCAAACTAAACATTTGAAGACGTTAAACTGAATTCCGGGAAATTATTGGGGACTTTTTGTATAATTATAGAAATATAAAAAAGATAGTGTTAGCTGTTGTCATATAGAGACAAATATTTTAAATAGAAAAGCTCCTGTATTTTATGAAGCCTGAGTTTGTCAGGGATATAAAATACAACAGAAAGTAGAAATGTGAATGAAAATATATAATAAATATTTGCTGTGTATTCAGAGACTTGAATAAGGTCATGAGCAGAAAGTAAAAATACATTTGAGATGAGAAGGAATCTGACTTCTGAATAAAGAGCAAGTTAATTCACTGTGTGTGTGTGTGTGTGTGTGTGTGTGTGTGTGTGTGTGTGTGTGTGTGTGTGTGTGTGTGTGTGTGTGTGTGTGTGTGTGTGTGTACACATAGCTCGTATTCATCCACCACAGGGGTTAACAGGATTTCTATGGGACTACAAGTGACGGCCCCATAATCCATTATCAGTGAGCAAACCACAACCCCCCCCCACCCCCCCTGCACGCGCGCACACACACACACACACATTTGTCTTCCTATAGCTGTGAGGACACTTCTTAGACCTTTCCCTAAAATCAAATCCTCAAAAAGCTGTTTGAATTTGCGAGGACCAACTGAAATGTACAACAATGGTTTTGAACATGACTTTGTCTTCACAACCACAAAAAGACACACACACACACACACACACGGTTGTGTGTCTTATGAGAACCCTCTGCTCTCAGATCAGTTGCTTCTCGTGAATGTTTTCTCCTCGGACAGACTTGAATCAGACTCCTCTGTTGGGTTCAGAGGACGAAGAAGCTCTAGTGCTTTACAAGACCATTTAAACCTGTTTATATTTCATTTATCTTAATTAATAAAAAATAATTTTACCTTTAGTTGTTGTTCACTGCCCTTATGTCATGTGACGTTCTGTAATCTCACACACTGAATCTAGTGTAAATATTAATAAGACATAATCACACTGGAGTTCTGCTGCACACGAGTGTGCACATCAGTTTCACAGTCATTTGCAGGAGGCCTGAATATTCCAGCACAATATATACGACCTGGCAGCGGTTCAAGTGTGATTACAGTGTGTTTTAATTTTAATATAATTGTACTGGAGGTGCAGCGAAGCAGAGAGGTGGGGAAACATCGAAGGATCAAATGTAAATGTGTAGATGTGTGAATGTAAACAGAACGGACGGATGATGACGGACGAAGAAAGCGAAATAAAAGAATTTTATTCTCAGATGGAATGGGAAAAAAAATTATCTTTGGTTTCATGTATGTATTAATATATTAATACATTTGGAAATGCAAATTTTGGATTTCTTTAGTCAATTTCAGGAGATATTTTCTCATTTGAAAAATAATAGCCAGAAATAGTTTGGAAATTCAAAAACCGAATGAACTACAGAAAGGCACTTGAATTTTTTTTAATGATATTTCAAACATGAAAAATACAACATCATTTTGAATGGCTTTGAACATATATGAAGCTTAATTGGAGTTTCAGTTTTAGACCAATAATATAAAATGAATACATTGAATCAACAAACAGCAGTTTTTTGCCGTGTGAAGAATTAAAACATATAAATGTATGAGATTAAAAGTCCTAAATGAAAACACTAAATCAAAAACCTGATCTGTTTCCCTAAAAGGACCCGACGGAGTCATCTGGAATTATCACAGCTGTTGTGTTTCTAAGCAGATAAGCCTCTTTCTGCTTTCGGACGGTTTAACCTTTTTCTGCCGCTTCAGTCGCTGACGCCCGGACGGACGAGAGTGCGACTAATTATCCTGTTATGATCGTTTGAGAGACAAGCATCAGTGACAATTCATTAGAAAATACAAAACTAATGAGACAAAAGTCAGCCTAATTAAAAAGTGCTAATATATGACGGATACTGATTGATTTTAATTTGTTTGACAAAGCCTGAGAGCAAGAATTTTACTGTTTAGAGCCCTGTTGGTACTTGCTTCATATTAATACTTAAAAATAAAGCCTGAAGAAAATCAAGAAATTAATGTTAAAAGAAAAGAAAACTAAGACTTTTATATTTGATCCAAAAGATTTGGATTTTAGTGTAAAATATGTTCTTTAATCTAATTTTATTTTCAGTATTGGATGATTTTTTGCAGCAGAGGTACAAAACTGGAGATGTATCTTCAGTAGGACGATTTTAATTAAACATCAAACTTTAAAAAGATGACAGAAATAATACAACCAGTCAGTTCAGACGTTATAAACTGACATGGGGATATTCTTGAATTCACATTTTTTAAAGTTTCATTATCTGTAATCAGGAAATTTAAATTGGAATCCATAATGTGTGAAGATTTACGTCTATTAGAGTCAACGATTCACAGGGAAAAGTTACTGAGTGCAACATCACAAATAAAAGTCAAAATTAATTTTTAAAAATCATGACAGTGAATTTAAGCTTTCTCCCATTAACCTCAGATTTTATCAGAAAAAAGAAAACTACGATGATTTACCATCAAATATTGAACCACAACATCTCTTTCATAAAAAGCCACTTTAAAGAATAAAGTCCCTTAACAGACTGATCTCTTTCAAAATAAAATTCGGCTGTGGCCGAGGCAGCCCGGGTCACATCCAGACCCCCGCCTGCACTCACACAAACACACAAACACACACACACACCCGGGAACAAAACTCCACACACAAGAACGCACAGCTATCCCTGTTATGACACTGCACTGACTTCCATCCATCGTGGACAGCTCGGTTCTAACCCTCAACCTCAGAGAGGACATTTTGCCTCATTAAGACCCCATGAGGACGACTGGTCCCCACAAGGTGAGTTTAAATACTGAGAGAGGTCCCAAGAAGAGGACAAAAACAACTCACACACACAAAATCCCCTCAGACCCTGAGCAGACGACCACAGCGGTCGGCAGAGTAAAAAGACTCCCATCAACATCGACGGGCTGCACGCCGCCGTCCTGCTGCTGGTGGGCTGGACGGAGAAAGTGAGTGTGTGTGTGTGTGTGTGTGTTTTGGGGACGGGGGGGGCTTTGACCAAAAGGAATTCACAAAGTTCACGGTCCTGTTACACAGAGGATAAAGCCGCCTTTGTCTCTTTGGCAACACAACTCTTTTTATTCAGGCTGGAGGAGAAGAACCTGCAGCGGCTGAACTCGGCGTCCGTCCCGGCTCGACCAACGCCGCTGACACCGTGTTAAATGTTAGCTGTGGCAGTAATGATGAGCTGTCCTCCAATGAACTCTGAGCGCTGAGCTCTTTCATCTCTCTGCCTCATTTGGACGAGCCGGTCACAATAGACTATTGAGAGAAACAAAAAGAAAAAACCCCGACCCCCTCCTTGTCTCTCAGCGGAGTCACCAAACTCCCCCGTCTGTCAGTTCGGTCTTCAGCTCCCCCTTCATCCTCACAGCCACCGCACCAGTAGCGTGCCAAAGGTCGGCTGGCCTCGCTGACCACGACAAGCTGCTTAATGTGGCCCAGTGCTGCGGCCCGAGCCCCGGCTCGTCCCGGGACCCTGCCGCCGAGATGGGTGTGAGTCTGATGGAGGTGGGGGTGTTTGTTCCCTGGTGCGATTTAATTGCCACAGCGGCGGCGGTGATGTGTCAGAGCTCAGGAGCCGAGCGCGATATTCAGTTTGGGTATTTCTCGGGCAGCGCACAGAAACAAAGCAGGACTTTTACACGCAACTTCCCCGTTAATCAGACGGAACAAGAGAAAGACAGAGCAGCGGATGACAAGAGGAGGCTCTGCGTCACGACAGCAGAAGGAGAGGAACAAACCCCCTGCCGCGGCTGCAGACCTGAGCTGGCACCCGTCCGCTAACGGGACACCGCGGAGACAAGAGGGGAGAAGAAAACAACACACTGTCCGAGTGGCTCACAAATCCAAATAAAACTAAAAAAGCCACAAGAAGAAGAAGAAGAGGAGCAGAAAGCAGGACAAGGGTCTGATCTTTTCTGGGTGAAAGAAGGAAGAAAGAAGAAAGTAAGAAAAAAAGAGAAAATGGGGCAAGTTGTGCCAACTTACCATCCACCAGGTCCTGGCTGAGATGTCGTAGCAGAGCTGCCATTTGATGGAGCCTTCCGAGGTTTTCCCTGCCATTACGCTGTCAGCAAGCTTCATCTGATGCGAGTGCGCTCAGTGGAGATAAGACACCTAATTGAGAAAACATTTGCACTGGCATGTTGGGCAACATGTAGCCCGCTCCATACCATATGGAATCATGGGTAAAAAAAAAAAAGAAAAAAAAAGCTCCTTGACAATGAACCAATCTCATGCAGACCCCGTGGCAAGGTGAGCGGCAGTCATCTGCTCAGAGAGAAACACACACACACACAGTGCACACACACACACACAGCGCACACACACACAGCGCACACACACACAGCGCACACACACACAGTGCACACACAGCCGAGCAGAATGATGAGCCTTTTTTCCGCTTCGCCGAGCGCCTCGGGTCGCTTCGCCCTTTTTTTCTCCTCGGGTTTAATCAGGGCTTATTCTTCGTTATCATCATCATCATCATCACCAGAAGAAGAAGAAGAAGAAGAAGAAGGCTGCTCCGGCTAAACTGAACCGAACTAACTCAGAACTACTTGTACCTGTTTTTTTTACGGCCACTTTAACGGGACGGACGCAGGTAGAGGGAGGGAGCGAGAGAGAGAGAGAGAGAGAGAGAGAGGGCAGAGGGCTGCAGCTCCGCGGGGCGGTCAGTCCTCTGGACACATGGAACTGCTTACAGACTGTCATGCTATGTTTTGTTTTGGGTTTCCATCCTTCCTCGTCCCCCCCCACCTCCCGTCTCACCCCTCTCTCCCCTGAATCCCCCCCAATCATCGTCCCCTCCATCCCTCTTTCCTTCAGCAGAAAACTCCTGTGTTTGGGCATAAATACCTCCAGACGGACGGATCCTGTCGGAGCCCGGCGAGAGGGAGCAGACCCACGCTGGTGCTTCTCTGGCACCGTGAAGAGTGGACGACCACCATCACCGCTGCCGCGCGGCTGAAAGAACAACATGACAGCACTCCGTCAGTAAGTTTCTACACTTCACATTTCTGCTTGACAGCAGTGAACATCAGATCCAGTTTACAAGTTAGAAACATCAGTGTTTTACGTATTTACAAATGCTGAATATAAATTGTATCTCGAGTAAAAGTAAAGAGGTATGTTGGGTAAGGTGGCTCCTGTCTGGTTTTTTTGTTGTTAGATATTTTATATTAATTAATATTTATATGAATATAATATAAGTAGATACATAATTAACTTGTGACCACTGTTTATATATTATATTCAGTGGAGGTGAAGTTAATTCTAACTGATTTTTATTTATTTTATTGTAAAATCTTAATGTGCAAAGTAACTTGTAAAATATCTGTCAGGTAATTCTTTACAAAGCTTGTATTAATACTTGATAAATCATTTACAAATGTTTTAAAGTTGTAGTATTAAACAAACAAACACAGTTGATCCACCTTTTTTAGTGATTTATGTTACATTTGATTACAATGTTTTCTTTTCCTGTTTTTACATCCTGTTTTTCATGTTGCTCTGGATCATGTAACCAAAGGCTCGGGTCGACAAAATCATTCATTTGAAATTGTTTTGCTCCGGAGTCAAGAGATTAATGAGGAAGCCGAAAAATCATGAGCTAAATTGAAGAGAGAGAAACATTTGCACTTTTTACATCAACCCAAACGTGCTTCTGATCAAAAAGCCAGTAACTGACACATAAAGCATCAGTAAATTATTTTAAAAAATAAGAGTAGTTATGAGTCATAATCCCTGTCTGTCATTCAGTGGAAAGTAAAAGTATCAAAAGATAAAAATAAAACACAGAAAATTAAAATTAAATTAAAATGAATAAACGTCTGAGCATAAAAACAAGAATAATTTGTCAATATAAGATGTGAGCACATTTTGATTTGATTATTAAACTTCTCATTTCTCCTCTGCAGAAGACTGTTCACACCAAAACTCTGCTTTTTGAATTTTACTAGAGATTCTAAAATTCACAAAGATACCAGTGTTTGTGTCAGAAGTTTGAGAATGAAAAAATTAAAATAAATAAAATTATTTAAATTTCCATGACATGTAAACTCAATGAGTTTAAATTATTCCATTTGAATATATGTATATGTGTTCATATCCATACAAAGTACCGACTCTACGGTGGATATGGAATATTTATGTGACAGCATTCGCGTTGAAGAGGTTAAATTATTTCACAAGCTTTTACTGATGTAAACATTATGTGTATATTTGTACTTTGATGCTGTTTTAAAAACCTTCAGAACGTTAGAAATAAAAGAATTTACTTGCTTCACATACAGTAATAATAAATAATATAATATATAAAAAATATTTTAATTGTATTGAGGTTTTAGTTTTTTTAAAAGAAGTTGGTTTAATTCTAAAAGTCAGACAGCTGGATTTTCCTGACACAGAACTGTGCATGTGAACGCAGCGCTGGAGACTTGAATCACTGATGTTCAGAAGAAGGTTTGTGGTTGAAGGTTCTGAACCCAAACAGAAGCACATTGGAATATGTCTGATGGTTCTTTCTCTTTTTCTCTCCAGGTCAGAGTGTGAAAAACAGACGTAGCGTCGTCCCATCATGTCGCACATCAGCAAACATGTGCTTTAACCTGTAGGATCATTTCACTGTCTGTTGGTACTGAAGTTAGTGGGGGGGGGGGCAGTTTGAGGGGGGTAATGAAGGGTTCAGAGGGAGGTGGGGGGGGTCTCTGAAGCTCAGGTTCCTAATCAGAGGGGGAATACCTGAACCACAGCAGAGCCGCCATCAAACAGTTCTCCCATTGTGGCGGCCAAACCAAGGAATGCGATTCAGCCGGAGATAGAGAGGGGACGGCCGGGATGTCCGAAGGGAGGGGGGGGGGGGGGGGGTAAGGTACACCAGGCCAGGAGGTGAGGAGGGGGGGGGGGGGGCACATTTGATAAACTGAAGTCTGTTTTCACGTAAAAAGTGCCTGACAATTCAACGCAACTGAACTTCAACGTTTAAATTAAATAAAATACAGGAACATCGGAGTCTTTGAACGTTTCCAAGATGAAACTTAACTTCCTCAATAAATTATACAGAAACAACTACAGTCTGAAAAATCCACATCAATACTGATTATTGCTATAAGCAGCTAATGTGCCGTCATGTCGGGGAGACCGATGTGTCAAGAGTTCTGGTTCAGATATTCTGATCATTAACCAAATCATTTAAAGTGTAGGATATTTCAACACTTTTTAAATGGTAAATATCAAATGTTCATTATATTGATTTTCTAAACCAAAGATCTGATCAATGTATTGATACTGGATTGATCCACCCCCCCATCAATGGTGATAAATGAAACTGAGGAAACCAAGTTGCTGAACCACGACGTACTTGATTGTTTGACCTTTAAACCTGCGCTCAGTCCGTTTGCAGCTGAAGGAGAAGGTGAAGGAGAAGGTGAAGGTGAAGGAGAAGGAGAAGGAGAAGGAGAAGGAGATCTTTTTCATCTATGGTTCACCACTTGTGTTCTAATGGATAAAACAGCACTGACCAATGAGCAGTGCTGGGAGTTACTGGAACAAACTACATTTAGTTTCCAAATGAAGTATCGGACTCACAACTACTGAAGTGTAAGTGTGTACAGTTAATTGACTTTGCAGCATGGCAGATGTTGGGTGAACAAGCAGCCTGACGGTCTGGATGATTAGTGCAGTCGTAGGTTTCCTCTCCTCCAGGTAAAGTTCATCTCATGAGTCGAGTCTCTTCTGGTTCCACGAGTTGATCGGATTCTTTAACTCGTGGTGTTTCATTGAGCCACCACTGACTTCAACCACTGACTTCAACCAGTAAACATGTCTCCTTCACACTGGGTCACTGACTCAGCATTAAGAGAAAGGCTATTGGTAAGAAAGGTTTAGAGAATTGAGGCCGATGTTTGAAACCAACTCAAAACTTACTTTCCCTGGTGATTAATAACTTTCTAGAGCAGTAATTAGTAGACTCACGTTTGGAAGAAGTAACTAGAGACTAATTCATTTCTACTTTGCATTAACTTGTCCAACACTACAAATCAGCTAAGCTAACTAAGCTAATTTGACTTAGCATCCAACCCAGTAGGAAAATGAAGGAAACTTATATTTTAAGTCAAATTGAATTAGTTCTCAGATCTATAAATACAGAACTGTCTGAGGTTACTGTTAAACTGAATAAGTTAGTAACTGAACTGTTTGAGCTGATCAACTAACCACAGCTAATCTATTATAGCTGTTAAAGTAACCAGTTAGCTAACCGGTTAGCTGATGTTAGCTAACCGGTTAGCTGGAGTTAGCTAACCGGTTAGCTGGTGTTAGCTAACCGGTTAGCTGGTGTTAGCTAACTTTAACCATCGTTTGCAAACGGTTCACAGAAGTAAAAGTCCACTCTCCACTCACCTGAACTAGCTCCACCCTGTTTAACCTCCCACACGAGCTGCTAACGAGCTGCTAACGAGCTGTTTCAGCTGCTGAACAAACCGCTACGAGGCTAAAACAGGCAGTTAGCTCCTCAGACACCGTCAGTGACAACAGCTGGGAGAGATGGAACAAACATCTTTATCATTTGTATTTAGAAAGAGTAAACAGGCCGAATTCACCATCACTACCTGGTTAGTCTGTTGCACTAGTACAAGTACTGATAACCACGAGGTGACTAACTTTAAAAGTGGAGTAAAGTTAAAAACGCGATGATTCTCATACAAGTTCTGAATAAATGAGGAGCGCCTTGTTTCTGCGTTAGTTTCCGTTGGTTTGTAGAACACTGACGTCACATGGACTCTACACGTGTGTTTCATGTGTGTCGCTCACATGTTTGATTCAAATGGTGGAAACAGCAGCAGCTCCCCGCCCTGATGAGGATGAGGAGCAGGTGAAGAGGCTCCATGAAGATCCAGCTCCACCAACTCCACCCTTCCTCCACCTGTCCTCCACCTGTCCACCAACTCCACCTTAACCAGCTCCACATGTCCTCCACCTGTCCACCAACTCCACCTTAACAAGCTCCACATGTCCTCCACCTGTCCACCAACTCCACCTGTCCACCAACTCCACCTTAACCAGCTCCACATGTCCTCCACCTGTCCACCAACTCCACCTTAACCAGCTCCACCTTAACCAGCTCCACCCTTCCTCCACCTGTCTTCCACCTGTCCACCAACTCCACTTGTCCACCAACTCCACCTTAACCAGCTCCACCTGTCCACCAACTCCACCTTAACCAGCTCCACCCTTCCTCCACCTGTCTTCCACCTGTCCACCAGCTCCACTTGTCCACCAGCTCCACCTTAACCAACTCCACCTTAACCAGCTCCACATGTCCTCCACCTGTCCACCAACTCCACCTTAACCAGCTCCACATGTCCTCCACCAACTCCACCAACTCCACCCTTCCTCCACCTGCCTTCCACCTGTCCACCAACTCCACCTTAACAAGCTCCACCTGTCCTCCACCTATCCACCAGATCCACCCTTCATCCACCAGTCCTCCACCAGCTCCACCTGTCCACCTGTCCACCAGCTCCACCTGTCCACCTGTCCACCTGTCCACCTGTCCACCAGCTCCACCAGCTCCACCTCACTCCTAACCCCCCTCCAGCTGATCTACCTTCTTAAAGACACAGTAGCCATCTGACGCTCCGTCTCTTTGTGTCAGAGTTTGGTCTCCTCCACCTCCTGAGGGACACACTGTGAAGCTGCTTCATGTTCCTCTGTGTCCAGCAGCTGCTCTCTGGGTCTGTAGCTGCTCAGCAGGTGGAGCACAGACACTTTGTTTTACAGATGTTTCTCTGTGCAGATACTTTCACAGACATGGTATTTATTAATAATTCTTTGTGAGAGAATTTGATTCTGTGTTAATGTGACATAAGACACAAACACCACATGTGTACAGATTATAACTGTTGGTGTTAAATCAGGATAATTACACTGCACTGAAATGTGAAACATATTAAACATATAACAACAACCTGTGTTATCAGAGTTTTATATAATTAAACATTGTTCCTGACTGATGCAGTAGTCACAGTTAATATCTGACGCAGTTATAAAACTAATAAAGAATGAAATACAGATGTGTTTCATCTGAGTTTCAGTATTAACATGAAGTCTTGAGTGTGAATGTAATGTTGTGTAAAGATCGATTCATCTGATCGAATGATAAACTGCATCCACACAGTGCTGCTGCTGCTGGTCGTTCCTTCTGCTCCCAGTAGGAGGCAGTGTCGTGTTTCTGGCTTGTGTTTGGTGTTTTTTCACTGAAAGCAGTTTTTTATTTGATCTGATTCTACTGTTTCCACTCAGCTTCTATTCCAGTGTTTCCTGTTCAACCAGTAAGAGGTGATGGTGGATTCCACATCTGTCCAGTTGTGTGTCCTCCTCATGCAGATTGCGTGATTTAAATCATTTGTGTTCCACGTGCATGTGACTTCTTCAGTTGTTGTTGTTTACTCCATCACAATACGTCTGTTTAAACACATAAAACCAATTCATCAAAAGAATGAGAATGAAAACCAGTTCTGTGCATGTAAGTGGGCTGACTTGCTATAAACCACAGCTTATTTATTAAGTATACTACTTACAATATTATACTTATTACTTAATTATTAATTACTAATTTACACATTTTATTTAACACTGTAAATTCTATATTTGCATTCATATCAAAATATGTAAGGCTCCATATTATATATTACAATCTAAGTAATGTAATGACTTTGTGATAGTTTTTATGATCCTGTTTGCACCAGTACGACAACATAAACTAAACTTCAATAGGCCTTAATGCAAAACCTACACAAGGTAGATATGATGCACATTCATAAATAAATAAATATATCTGTGTCTGATCAAGTCAACAAAACGGATCAATACTCACACGATGCACAGACAGTAAAATGTGAGGCTCCATATTCTGGCCTCACAGGTTAAATTCATCCCTGGACTTTTGTGACCTGTCTTTAGAAGCGAGTGAGAAGCTGTCGATGTTAATAAAGCTTTGATTTTTGAAAGAATAATTTAAAGCTGAGATTTAAAAATTAACAGAAATAATTTTGTAATTGCATTCAAATTTTTAGATATTGTCTGCATCATTTCTGATATTATGATTATAAAACCTTTAAGATATAGAACAGCAACAAAGCAAAAAGAAAAATGAATTATGAGACTGCAGCTAATGATTATTTTATTTAGCGATTACTAACTGTAGATTATTTTAGATCTATCAATAGAAACTGAATATATCTGTTTTCTATAAGCCAAAGAAATTCAATTCACTGTGATTTATGATTGAGAAAAATAGAAGATCCTCAAGTCTGAGAGGCAAAAACAAGAAATTGGTAAACCTTTTTATATAAGATAAGATTATTTAAAACATTAATTAAAACAATTGTTCTATGTATTTGCCATTTGACTAATAATTTCAGCAATGTTAATACAAATGCATTTTTTAAACTGCAAATATACATAAAAAGGTGAAAAGGAATGAAAAAATAAATCCATTAAAGACGAGGCTCATCTTTGAGGCAAAAGCTTTAATGAAAACTGAATTTCCTGACACAAACATCCAATATTAATAATCTTAATTTGGACAGATTTAAATGAACTTTAAATGTTTGTGCAGTTTAGAATAGAAGCTGCTGAAAACATCAGGATCCCGTCAGCACAAAGAGCCACGACACGTTTCTCCAATTTACCCCCAAAATCCAATAAGTTACACAAATATGTGCATTTCACTTCCTTCCTCTCACAAACCAGGCAGAGAGAAAAAAGACCTGATTGTCAACATCTGTTTTCCTCTCCCTCCTCTTTGTGGAGCACGGCGGTGCCTCCGGGGCGTCGCGGCAGCAGCACCCTGCCACCCAGCACTACACCCACCCACCATCCGCCGTCCCACTGAAGCTCACTGAAGCCAAAGTGTCCATATGAAGACACATTAACAGGGACATTTCCCCGAGTAGCTCGCCAGCTGTCCTCCCACCGCCACAGTCACCACATCAGCCATATTAAATGACCCTTTGTCTTCTCCTCCTCCAGACTCCGTCCAAAAGAGCTTGTTCGAGTCGTCTCCTGTGAGTTCTCTCCTCCTTCTCCCCCTGATTTTAAATGTGTTGCTCTGGAGCATGTGGACTAGCAGAACATTAGAGCTTCGCTCAAACGGAGCATTTGACAAAAGCCAGGAAGCTGCGCTCCAAACAAGAGTGTTTGTTTTCATGCATTTTCCCCTCGTCCTGATTGCTGTCAGATGCCTTTGTGTTCCAGGTGGTTGAGGCTGCAGAGGCAGATCCACACAGAGACATGAACACCCCCCCCCCCCCCCTCACGTCTGCTGCTGTCAACATGCTGCACTCACTGCAAAGTGTAAATAGGCCCAATGACTGAGATCCTGGACAGGAAGTGATTCCTGTCAGGGGCTGGAGTCAGGACCATCACTGAGGCTCTGATCTGGGTCTGAGGTCTGAGGTCTGAGGTCTGTTTGGTTCTGGCAGAATCATCTCGTAGTGATGATCAATGCTCTAACTGCTGACCCTCTGATTGGTGGACAACCCCCTCTACCCCCTGAGCCACAGCCGCCCGGTGGTTTTTCTCAATCTTTGAATTGGGACCATGGACTGTAAATAAAGATGGATGACATGACAGCTGTCGGAAGTGAAGCCAAATCAATAAGTTTGATTTGAATACGTCATGATTGACAGCTGAGACTGACTTGTGATAGGTTGAGCACGTGTGGGCGGGACCTCCTTCCTGCAGCTCCACGACTTTCTATTGCTCTGACGCTTTATTGTACGTATTTATATTTTTGTATTTTCTTACTTGGATATATATATTTTTTTAATTCTAAAAGACATGGTGTTCATAGTGGGCAAAGAAAGAATGTCATTGTACAGGAGTGTATGTATGACAATAAACTCTTTGAACCTTGAACTCCACGATCCCGACGCCTCAGAAACTTCATCCTCGGTGCAAGATGTTTGTATCTGGGATAGTGTGGCTTCATTTCTGAATAACTGGGAGGAGTGGGAGACATAAGACATGTCATCCATCTTTATTTACAGTCCGTAGCATCTTGTTACTTCATTATCACACAAAGTTAATCTCTTAAATAAAGATTTATCTCTTTATCAGAGGAGACCTTCTCTTATTCTTACAAGAATATAACGTTTTATTATTAGTAGAATTGATAAAAGTAAATCTTTTGCACTTCTTATAATCATTAGTCTATCGTAGCGTTACCTGCCATTAACTGAGAGCAGCACGAAACTGTATTTAGAGCAGAATACTCCAACGTACGGCTCTTTCCATGGTGTCCTGAACGCAGCCCGAGGACAGTAATCAGGACCTGCTGGACTCGTGCTCTGATGATTAGAAACACACCACAGATCATCCAGACATCTGCTTTAATGAGCAAAGGAAACAAATCATTGTAATAATGACTTCATTGTTCTGCAGTGGTGAAAACATCCCCTGGCAGCTGCAGACGCTGCACCTACGGCTGCAGCACCAGAGCCCGGCAATCAGTCTGGAGAGCAACTGGAATTAAATAAAGACCTTCTTGAAAATGGATTCATCCATTCAGTCATTGATCGGGAGGCGACAGCTGGAAATCATCTGGAAGGTTCTTACCTGAGTTTCTGTACGATACAGTTTACTACAGCAACCGCGTGATAAGAACTACCTAGAATGACAGAAATCTATTTGAGTTTGTAGCTTGTCCATGTCCCATCTGCTAACAAGGAGGAGGTGGATGTATAAACATGTATTGCAGCCAGCCACCAGGGGGCGATTGAGTCATGTCGTCCATGTTTATTTACTGTCACTAACTTTTCCCCTATAACAAGTTAGATATAACAGATTAAATATATCAGGCTCTGCTGAGAAAATATTACATTATTGTAAAAATTACAAAAACATATTTGGTGTGTATTTGTTTTTCTTAATCAATCACTCACATTTCATTTGTATGGCCCATATTCACAAATCCCAGTTTGTCTCATACACGTCCTGCTGCTAACACGGATCATCTCCATGTCTGCAGACAGGAAGTGAAAGACAAGTGGTCGTCCTCTGTCAGTGAGTTGGTGAATACAGTCGGAGCTGTGAGGAGGACCAGTCTGTCACTGGTGATCCTCCGTGGAATCCAGTGAACCACTGAGGTTAATATATTCTACTGGAGAGTCTCCACACACCAGAGCTGACACCTCCACTGTACAGCAGCTGCTCCACTGCAGCCTCCGTCACCGTGTGTGTGTCGTCCAAACATATTGATCGAGAACGAGGAGGCTCCCACAGAGCCCAGAGGCTGTGTGTGTGTGTGTGTGTGTGTGTGTGTGTGTGTGTGTGTGTGTGTGTGTGTGTGTGTGTGTGTGTGTGTGTGTGTGTGTGTGTGTGTGTGTAGGGTTTTTGAGCGTTGGCCATAAGCACCATCTGCCTCTCCGTCACTCAGAGCCAAGATGTTCGGTCAGACTGAGCTTGGACGTGGTTTTGCAGCTCAGCTCATTCTCTCTGCTCGTTGTGTTTTTATTTCTTTGTGTTGGTGGATGTTCGACGGAGAGGAGACACGATCTTCAACATCCATCCTCAGTCAGCTGCTGAGACGCGGAGGAAACACTGTTAAATCTAACTTGAAGCATCTTCATCCCCTCGGACTGAGGAGGACACAGCTCCTCTGTGTCTGACATCAAGGATTCACAGTTTGTTCAACTCGACTCAGTGTAGATTTTAAAAGCAGGTTTTGTGTGTAAGGGACTGTGACAGAAACAGATCTCATTTAAATGGACAAACTATGGTTAAAATCAAATCAAATACAAATATTTACTCCAACAGTAAATTAATACAAATCAATGTCACAAACTTTACAATCAGAAGTGTTGAATCTCCACCAACCAACTAACCATCTGTTTATGGTTTATATAGTATTATTTATATGACTCATTGCAACACTGAAGCTGCCTGTCGTACGCACGATGTAACATCAAACCCACATACGTCTGAATAATTGACTGAATTATATCACTACAATACAACACAATACAACACAATACAACACAATACAACACAATAAAAACTAAGTGATTCACTGTGTGGACAGAAATGTAAATCATTTTCAGGCCTTTTTTAAACTTTTTATCGTTCCTCGTATATTTATAAAATCCCAGTGTTTTGCAGGTTTGGTGACGAGTCTGTTGGACGTCATCTCTTCCTTCGGATACTCTGAAATATACGGTTGTTCCCATATTTTCCCTCAGAGCCGTAGAACTTGATATCAGATTTTGGAAGTTGTTATAAATGAGGTCACGGGCAGAAGGTGTTGCTGTGATTCTGTCGGCTGCTTGTTTATCTCCACCAGAGGAACAAATGTCACAGGTCACCTGACAAAGATGCTTAATAACAGACAAACACCTTCACGTCCAGATTAATGAGGAGTTTCATGCGTGTCCTCCTCAGCGTTATTTCCCTCCGATGACTCCATGCAGTGTCCTTGAAGGCTATTTATACCCTGCGACCTTTAGCCGTGTCTTAATGGATTATCAGGAGGCCTCATCCATTCTGCTGGGTGAGGGCTGACGGTCACGTTGGCACAGAACATTGAAGTTTTGGAGTGATTTGTTCGGCGGTTTTCCTGATAGAAAAAGTGCACAGAGGCGTCGCACTTCCCTCCAAACAGGCCCCGAAGACACCGGAGCGGCAGCCAAGTGACGCTGCTGCCAAAAGTGCCGCAGCTCTTCCCCTAAAACTAGATATTGTTCAGTTTGTGTTGGCATCCGAGCGGACAGGCGGGGCGGGTAGCCAGAGACACCGCGGCTGTGCTGATGTCCATCTTGGCACATCACAGCCGATCAGGAAGAGAGACGGTGAGTGGCAGCCAAGCCTGTCATCCTCATGTCCTGTGACAGCCACACACACACACACACACACACACACACACACACACACACACACACACACACACACACACACACACACACACACACACACACACACACACACACACACACACACACACCCTGCTCCAGCCCCAAACTTCCCTCCTCCAGCTCGTCCTCTTCCTGTTGGACCGAGGTTCCTCTGCTAACTGCAGCGACTGTTAGGAACAAGTTCACGTTATAAATAAAATGTTGTGTAGTTTCATCAACTTTCATATTAACTGTCTTGTTTATCAGCCCACAGACACGTTCGTCCCTCCGGTGAAACAGCAGAATGGACGCAGGTGGTTTTCTTTTGTTTTTACCACAATCAGCTGTAAAGAGCAGGTCCAATAACATGGTGACATGGTGGTTTTGGGATGTGGGGGGGGTTTGAGTGAAAGCTGGATCTAAGATCCCCCCCTCGGTATAATGCCTCCTTTGTTGTGACAGCAGATTAGAGACTGGAACTGAAGTTCACAGAATACCTGCTGTCCCCTGAGTGCACCGTCTGAAAGCTCACTTCTATTCCTCGTACCTTTGAAATCTTCTTCTCCAGGCAGCCGTTCCGAGCCGGGTCGCTTTCATCAGCTGGGTCGGCGGAGGCCGGCGGTGGAGTTCGAGCCGCCGGCCTCCGCCCGTCCATCTTGACCGCAATCTTCTTTGATACCCGATCGGCCGAATGTCACGACGGGAAACTTCAGCTGAGGTTTGTTTTATCAATGAACTCTTCCTAAAGGTCAGCTTTGTGTTTAATGAACTTTTCTTCTGTGGTTGAATCTGAAATCAACGTTTAGCACAGTGTTCGCTGTAAAGACCTGCATGACGGATCCTTATGAAGGTTTCAGATCTCAGACTAACTTCAGAGACCAGATGATGATCTACAGCAGAACCACACAACAGGATTCAGACTTTGGTCTTAATCAGGTTATTATTGGAATATTGTTGTTAACGAGCCTCAGAGACAGAGACCATGTGATGTGAATCCCACTGGTCACTGAATCATCAGCAGTTTGTGTTGAGTTCCAGACGAGCATCAACCTGGGTGGAGCCTGACTGAGAACTTCAGGACACTGCACGCCCACCTACACCTACCACCTGCACCCATTGGACGGTTCTAGCTGTCAATCACACTGTGGTATCCACCCCCCAATACAGTGCTTTTTGGTCCCAGAAGAAACTTCCTTCAGGGAACCGTTCCCTCACTGCACTGAACCAACAGTCAGAATGAGATCCAACACATTGAAGACATTTAAAGTTTGTTGTTTGTGTCTGGAGGAATGCTAGATGCTAGAGGAGCACGAGGCCGTGCCTCCTGCTAGAGGAGCACGGGGCTGTGCCTCCTGCTAGAGGAGCACGAGGCCGTGCCTCCTGCTAGAGGAGCTGCTCCTTCCAGAAGGAACCTGCTCCCTGCTGATGAATGAAGACATTAATTGAAAATGGTCACTAGGAGATCCCAACATGAGGAGGAGAGACAGCCAGATAAAGTGCTGAAAGAAAAATGAGACGCTGGGAGGAAAAATGAGGGAGAGGGGGACAACAGGAGGGAGGGGGGGGGGGGGGGCGGGGACACAAAGGACAATGTGTGGATTGAAGGTGATCTCTCTCTCTCTCTCTCTCTCTCTCTCTCTCTGTCTCTCTGTCTCTCTCTCTCTCTCTCTCTCTCTCTCTCTCTCTCTCTCTCTCTGTCTCTCTGTCTCTCTCTCTCTCTGTCTCTCTCTGTCTCTCTATCTCTCTGTCTCTCTGTCTCTCTCTCTCTCTCTCTCTCTCTCTCTGTCTCTCTATCTCTCTGTCTCTCTGTCTCTCTCTCTCTCTCTCTCTCTCTCTCTCTCTCTCTCTCTCTCTCTCTGTCTCTCTCTCTCTCTGTCTCTCTCTCTCTCTCTCTCTCTGTCTCTCTCTCTCTCTCTCTCTCTCTGTCTCTCTGTCTCTCTCTCTCTCTCTCTCTCTCTCTCTCTCTCTCTGTCTCTCTCTCTCTCTCTCTCTCTGTCTCTCTGTCTCTCTCTCTCTCTGTCTCTCTCTCTCTCTGTCTCTCTGTCTCTCTCTCTCTCTCTCTCTCTCTCTCTCTCTCTCTCTCTCTCTGTCTCTCTGTCTCTCTCTCTCTCTCTCTCTCTCTCTCTCTCTCTCTCTCTCTCTGTCTCTCTGTCTCTCTCTCCCTCTCTCTCTCTCTCTCTGTCTCTCTGTCTCTCTCTCTCTCTCTCTCTCTCTCTCTCTCTCTCTCTCTCTCCCTCTCTCTATCTCTTTCTTTCTTTTTCTACACTTTACTTTATTTTACTATAATAATTCAGCCCATGTGAATTCTGTGTGATGAGCATTTATATATAAAACCATCTCCTTCAATAACTTCAGTTAGAGATAAAGCAAAACTCCAGAAAGTATGTTTTATATTTTACATAAATGTAAATGTGCTATATATATATATATATATGTATATGTGTATATATATATATATATGTATATTTGTGTGTGTATATATATATATGTATATGTGTATATATATGTATATGTGTATATATATATATACAGTATATATCCCTAAACCACAGATTTCCATCTCCTCTCACCTTCTGCAGCTTCTCTATGTAAATTCAACACAAACCCAACGTCGGCCATCTTCTTTATTCCCTGTTCAAGCTGGAACGTGCCACAACACGTCTCTTCCTCTCCACAGGATGGGATTCCTGCTGTTTCCCCCCCCCCCCGGCCCTGTTTTTAAAAACCTCGACCTGAGCTCTGACCGTGTCGTGCCGTCGTCGTCACGGTTTCCCGCGGGCGGCGATCTGCCACGGCCACCAGCCCCGTCCGTTTATTTCTCCAGGAAGCAGCACGGCTCGTTTCCCCTCCTCCTCTCACTTGAACTGCTGTTTAGCATAATTAATGTGATCGGCCCACAGCGAGGCTCAGTGCGCGGCCTCCTGCCACCGGGAATCACATCGCTGGGTTAACTGCTTTAACGGCAGAGTGGACGAGGCCGCGGCTGAACACTGGAGAGAGATCAGCCTCTGAACATGTCGAACTTCACAGAGATGAGGATTTTACTGTTTGACCTCAGGGATGATCTGTAACATCTGTACCTTCACATTGCTGCAGGTGAATCCAGCTCTTGGATCTCGTGTTATTTAGCTTTACCTCATAAGAGGGATTGTTGATTGTTTCAACAAGGTGTCCCTCACTTCCTGCCCTTGTGTCTCTAACGTCTTCTCATTGTACCAAAACACAACTAGAATATCTCAGATACCAACGCTGCCATCTTGTGCTTTGGATATCGTTTGGAGTCAAGAGGATTTGGCTTCTCTTGACCTGTCGTCCATCTTTATTTACGCTGCTCAGCTGTTTGAACTGTGAAAACTGAACCTCTGCTGAAATACTGAACATTATAACTTTCTATGGTAAAACTGGAACATTATGAACTCTGAAGTACATTCAAAGTAGAAATGCAGAATCATATAGATCCAAATATTCTCCAGAAACATTTTGGGGGAGAAGTCGACAATCAGAAAAACATTAAAACGTTGTTGTTGCAGTGAATGTAGATTCTTGCACAGCTGGACAGATGTGATGGAGAATCTCTCTGCTGGTTTAAATATAACCTCAGTGCAGTCAGGACGAGGGAGTGACCTCAAAGACTGAGCCAAACCTCCTCATCATCCTTCTCCCCCATCCTCCCCCCCCCCATCCTCCTCCTCCTCCTCCTCATCCTCTTCCCCCCATCCTCCTCCTCCACCTCCTCCTCCTCCTCCTCCTCCTCATCATCCTTCTCCCCATATCCTCTTCCCCTCCATCCTCCTCCTCCTCATCCTCCTCCTCATCATCCACCTCCTCCTCCTCATCCTCCTCATCCACCTCCTCCTCCTCCTCATCATCCTTCTCCCCCCATCCTCCTCCACCTCCTCCACCTCCTCCTCCTCCTCCTCCTCCTCCTCCTCCTCCCTTCAGCACCTCCAACTCATCCAAAACATCGACACCGTGGAAGTTGTGGTTTTATTTTCTTGCCGCGCTGCATCAAGTTGTTCTTAATATGAGGGACATCAGATTGTGGCCTTTGTGGGAAGACGGCGCAGTGGAAACATATGTTGACCCCCCCCCCCCCCCCAGCAGATGTCCGACTCCAGGCTCCAACACGTCACTTCTGCTGTGAGTCCAGCCTCCTTCTCCTGGTTCACAACAAACAGGCACATTCAGGAGAAACACTCAACTCATTTCAACAGCTACGATTCATTAAGACGTTGTGATTGATGTGAGAGACGGAGGAAACCTCACATTAGATTGGACCAAATATTTGTCTTCATCAAAGTCTGACATGGAGGTTTGTTCTGCTGCGGTTTCCTGTGGGCTTCAGTCATGGATGTGTTTTGAGACCAGAGGATATAATCCACCCTGTGAGCAGAAGACTGGACGCTCCTGGTTAGACGAAGAAAAAACACCAACAAGTCTCTTGAGAGGACGTTGGCGTTTTCATCATCTCTGAAGTTTCTGCTCAAAGTTAGAGACGAAGCTTTCTGTTAATGCTCTGCGTTCAACGAGCAGGAAGCATGTGGACAGGGAGGGGGACGACGAGGGTTGTTCAAGATCTTCAGGATAAAAGTGATTCGACAGCTTCTTGTCTCCAAAGAGAACTTTTAAATTTATGTAGTTTTACTTTTGTATTGTGTTGTATTTGACTTTTTTAAAACAGTAAGCTCTTTCTACTTTGCTTCTATTTTAGTAGAACTATTGCTCTGCTGAGCGGAGTGTTTCTTCTTGTCCAACAGCTTCATCGTGGACCCTGTGTTAAATGACAAATAAAACTTGAAGTGAAATGAAGGAGAAAAAGAAAATGAGGGAAAGGGCTTTTATTTCAAAATAAAAAAAAGAAAGAGAACATGCAGTGACGTGTGGTGGTGAAGAGCTGAAGTCTGTCTCTTGGCATCGTGACCGTCGTCCTCCCCTGTTCCCAGTGAGGACAGATTAACAGACAAGTGCAGCCGTGCACCCCCCCCCAGAGAGAGAGAATTATCCCGCCCCTGTGCAGGGCCCGATACCACCGCTCCTGCAACAAAACAGCTTTTCACGCCCAAACGCCCAGAGGAGGACGGCACCATGATAAATAACAGTGCAGCTCAGAGGACGAGCGTCTCCAGCCGTGTCCCCGCTGCCAGAGAGGTGGGGACGGATCCAACCTCTACAGGCTCCGTTGTAGCTCTTCCTCTTTATCTCTGCTCTCCTGCTGCTCAGGAGCCTGTCACCTCTCCAGAGTTAAAAGCCCGACACAGACTCACAATGAGGAGGTGGCTGCAGCTCAGAGTGAGCCGAGGCCGAGGGTCAGCCGACTGAAAACAAAGCTTGGCTCGGCTCGGCACGCCTGGCTCCGTCCTCGCTGGCCCGATCCCTCGGGTCAGGGGGCACAGCGGTGGAGATGGAGGCCGATCAGGAGCTGGCTGTGAGGAGGTGGTGGTCTTCATCAGAGCCTGGCTCTGCTCCACCTCTGCCCCGAGTCCTGAAATCTGATCCTCTGCTCTTCTATCAGCCAACAGTAACATCCCATAATAACATCATGTGACTTCACTCATTCCCACTGTTTGTCAGGGGAGAAAAATACTAAAGAATCCGTCAGTGTGAAGCAGTTCTTCCCTTTTCATTTAAAGGTAGTTCCTCACATACGTATGTTTTTATTTCTGGTTTGTTCCTTTTGGATCGAACTCCTCTCTTCTCTCAGGAAACGTTCTGCTGCTGTGAGATGGGACGACCTCTGCTGCCATCGCATGAACATGAGATTTACCCATCAGCCTCTCTTCGTCTCCACAGGAAGTGACTGCACCGTTCACCGAATCCTCTCGACACTGATTCTACTGAAGACTGAACTGAAACCAGCTCGGACTTTATGATCCAACCTGTATTTGAACATGATCGTGTTACTGTCACAGACGGATGCAGCTGTCCACTTGTCCATGTGCTGCCACATCAATGTGACTGGACTTCAGGAACATGTGAAGAAAACATCAGATTTTAATTTAAGACAGAGCTCCAGTAAAATAAATATATTAAAATAATCATTTTGATCATAAACACAAGGTTTTATGTTTCATTAAAACATGAGAATCCTCAGATGATTTAAATATTTACATGAACATATTTTCATAATCACGTTATATTGTGTAATTCAGACGAACGTGTTCTCGTGATGGTGACTTCATTAAATCCAAACTGTGACACGTCTGAGAGGAAACAGAAAATATGTCGAGCGTTAATATTAAACAATTCGTGGCTGCAGGCGCGGACCTGCTCTAAAATATTTAAATTGAATCTGGAACAGAGCCACGGGAGCTTGTTTTAAAATCCTGTCTCTGCCCCGCAGGTTGGTGGGAGACACATCGTCTTCCAGCTGCGGGTCAAATATTTTCCAAAATGTAAAAGTGGATGCAAATGGGACATATTTGAGCAGTTAAAGGCAGCGAGGCCAGATCGTGGCTCCAGGGTCCGTGTGCATGTGAGAGTCATCAGTCTTCTCCTGCTCCACCTGCTCGCTGGGGACGACAGGACGGAGGCCGTCCCTGATTAGCGCCCGATGCTAACTGCTGTGACAGAGGGGCCTGTTCAGGGGACGGGGGGGACGGGGCCTGCCAGGCGACAGGACTGATTAGTGTCGATTAATGGTTGTTAATATCATCGGGGACTTTTCACCGTGTCACCAGAGAACACACTCATTAATAAGTGCTTTTAATTACCGTCATTAGCCCGAGTTTGTCCTCTTCTAAACACTTGAGTTTGTTTCTGTGACAGAATCGTCCCCGAGCGGCACGAGGACGGAACCCTTCAGACGAGTTGAGAGAAACTTCAGAGAATCACAGATCTGTCCGACCCTGAAGGAAGCCGTCATCACAGTGATATATATATATATATATGAATATTTCAACTTGAGTGAGTGAAGTAAATGACGTAAATCTGGTGTCTGTCACATTGCATCATTGGCTGAGTGACGTGAACAGTGCGCATGACAAGTGGACACATCACAGTGGAGTTCAACTGAACTTTGACCTGTGATATTTGCTGTGCGTACGTGTGACCAGGCCCGAACGGGAAGCCGGTTCAAATCCCCTCTTTGCATTGGCTCTGTATCCCCGGCTTCACGTTCGGTGTGAGCTCACCGCACCAGACGCTCAGAAACCCGATGTTTGGTGTTTCCAGCGTCAGTCAGTTCTTCTGTGCTTCTTATCTGCTCAGACTGTTTTGTGTCGTCAGACCTCGGGGTTCCTCAGAGTCTTTGTTCTCTCAGCCCCCTGTTGCTCCTTTAAGTTGACAGCTGCTGGGTAATAAGTGTTTAAATGAGATAATTAACGAGGCTGTCAAACCAACACAGTCGGCTCCATTAGAGCCGAGAGCCGTCCCTCCTCCTCCTCCTGTTAACACTGATCCTCACACTCTGTCTCACTGCCTCATTACATCGAGCAGTTCAAACTAAAACTCGCTCGGAGCTGCAGGTCAGGACAGGAAGTGAGAAACGAGCTGCAGCTCCATCCAGGGCAGGAAGTTCAGTGTGAGGACTCATGATGGACGTTTGTTACAATTTCCTTCAGAAGTTAAACTTTATATCTGAGTTCATGAAGCACAAAAGATGATGTGTCTCACTTAACCAGTCGATTAAAAGGTGTCATGACAGTGAAGCTCCATTAAAACTCATCCATGTTGCTATGGTTACATCTGCTCTGTAGTATGGAGACGTGTGGAAACGATTCCCACATCTGCTTCCTGATTGGTTCCTCTTAATGGGGACTGTACGAAGAAGCAGCAGGACATTGTTCAGACTCGTTCATCCACACGGCGTCGGCCCTCATCACCAAAAGATCTGGAACCTCCTCGTGTTTCCAAGTGGACGTCTTCGTCTTCTACGTGTACGGCTCCTCTTCTTCATCCTGAGATGTTTGTGTTCTTCCAGTTTCACGTCCGTCACGTGTTAGAAACCTCGTCTACACGTCCACTCGCTCTCTGGGAAGCTTCCACACATTGTCCTGCTGTCTCCTCACATGGACTCACTCTGACATGTTACACACATTTTACCAGGAGGCTGCAGGAGAAGATCCAGAACATGTCCAGACACTGACTCAGACATTTGTTCTCACACACAGAACCTGCAGATCATGTCAGGAACATGTCAGGAACATGTGAGGAACATGTCAGGAACACGTCAGGAACATGTGAGGAACATGTGAGGAACATGTGAGGAACACGTCAGGAACATGTGAGGAACATGTGAGGAACATGTGAGGAACATGTCAGGAACACGTCAGGAACATGTGAGGAACATGTGAGGAACACGTCAGGAACATGTCAGGAACACGTCAGGAACATGTCCAGACTTCAGTGCAGCTCTGAAAACTTAACAGTTAAATAATGTATCTGAACGTCCACTAGAGTCTAAACTTACACTTTATTATAATGTAAATTTAAAAAAATGTACATCCATGAATATCCTGAAATACTTCATCTATTCTCCCCATTTCAAAATATGTCATCATCTTCTAACAGAAGCATTCAAGCTCAACATGGTCTCAGTTGGAGCCTGGAGACACAGACTGTGATGCTGCAGTAATCAGGTGTGAATCACGTGGAGTTATTCTTGCCGTCTGAGCTCTTCGTTTTTCTTCTTGTGTGGTTTGTGTTCTCGCTGTAGCAGCGGGGCAGCGGAGACGCCACACAGCCTCCTGCGGCCCCCTGCTGGGACTGACTTGGACAAGGACGCAGCCTTTGGTCACGATTCCAAATGTTTCCATTGATGGAGAAGAAACGTGTTGGGCTTCGTTCCCGAAAGAAGATTCTGCTCCATGAGACGCAGCTGGAGCCAAAACTCAATCAGGCTTGGAGCGGTGGTGAGGGGCGGGGCCTCTGCTGGCAGGAGAGCGACTCGTGTTGTGAAAATGATCGAGAGCGTGGATTAGTGATGAAGATGATGAAGATGATGAAGATGATGAGGAGGAAAAATCAAATCTTTGTATGAAACGGTGTGTTAAAGTCACTCAGAGGATCCGAGGTCACGCTCGTAGAAACGACACTGAACAAAGTACTGGAGCTCTGAACTCTAAGACAACGAGACACAGAGACATCGAACGTCCTCGAACGTCCTCGAGGTTCAAACATTACATCGTCGGAGGTGAAGACTGCAGCTGCTTCCTCTTCTTCTTCTATTCATCAGAGGAACAAGTGTTTTCCCATGACATCATTCAGCCTTTCAACAGGGACGACGTTTAAGACAGAGGACGTCAGTGTCTCAAACTGGTTCCTGAAGACATCTGTCCCTGAAGACTCCATTGTCTAGTCTTTATGCTAAGCTAGGCTAACCTCGTCCTGACTCCCTGTGATCTGTCATGAATAAAAACTGTTTCATTCACCGTCTCAGTGTGAAACAAACCAGCAGCAGCAGCGTGTGAGGTTTGTGTTATTGTGTGTGTTGAAGCTCATCAGGTTAAAATGTCTTTATAAGACGTGAGGAGTGTGTGTGTCCTGCTGTGAGAGGACACTGGGATTCATCTGCAGAGACGGACTGTCACTGTCTCACTGGGACTGACTGATGTGTCCATTATGTGTCCACAGAGACACAGTCTCACACCATCTTCTCCTGCAGGTCCCAGTCAATGAGAGGTGATGGGAAGATGGCCGACCCCTCGGCCTGGGTACAGGGGGTGGTGTGTGTGTGTGTGTGTGTGTGTGTGTGTGTGTGTGTGTGTGTGTGTGTGTGTGTGTGTGTGTGTGTGTGTGTGTGTGTGTGTGTGTGTGTGTGCGCAGCAGTGAGTGACGTCCAGTGGCTTCACTGACGACATCTCACTGTGTTTTAGATCATTTTAATTTTATTTTGTGTTTGCAGCTTTGATTGATTGATGATATTATTTTATTGATTATCAGACATAAAGGAAAATACAAGAGAAACATATTTGTTTCCAACATTTACAACTTGTTAAAGAACATAAAGATGGACAAGTAATAAAAAAACTAAAAAACTAGAGAATCCTGAATATAAAGCAAGTAAATATAAAAATAACATTACGTTAAAAAACAAACAATGATTTCAAATGATTTTTTTAAATCAAACACTTTATTTTATACTTTTATTCCTTTTTTCACTTTTTAATTGTGTCTGTATTGTTTGTTTGCAAAATAAAATATTCAGCTTCATGTCAACATTTGTAGGAACAGTTTTAGTTAAAGAACAAGAAATAGTGTGGTACTCACTGTACTGTACATGAACTCATATTGATAATAGTTATCAATACAGAATGATAGAATGGTTCCTGTCCAACCAGTTATATACAGGAATTGAACACACACATATTTTTGTATATGTTTTAAATATTAAATATTGAATATTTCATTTTCTCTTCTTAACGCTGGTTGATACCGATCAGAGTCAGAGTCAGGAAACTGAACCACTGTTGTTTGGTTGAATTCTGCAGCATTGGATGTTTGTGAGCTCACACACATGCGTGTCTCCATTTGTCCACATGTGTCCATATGTTCCAGATCCGTGTGTGTGTGTGTGTGTGTGTGTGTGTGTGTGTGTGTGTGTGTGTGTGTGTGTGTGTGTGTGTGTGTGTGTGTGTGTGTGCGTGTGTGTGTGTGTGTGTGTGTGTCTGCATGCGATCCACCTCACCAGCAGATCAATAAAAAATGCTGAATGAATAAATGAGGTGTTGGGGCTGTTTAAGCTGAGTTGTCCATTCAAGTGACAACAGGAACCAAACAGAAACCAGCGTCTCTGGCAACATCTGGACCCCCCCCCCCCCCCCCACATGTATGTATAATAGATGTGTTGGCTCTGTGAGCGGCTGCTGTGTCGAGCGGCCTCAGGTGAGGACAGTTGGCTCACGTCACTGCGACGCTTTCACCTGACCTGCTTCCTCCTCAGGGTCCCGGGACAGAAACACTGTGGTTAACTGAATTTAAACTGTGAGTGTCTCTGTGTCTACACACTGAGTTTGTGTTGGGCTACGTAATAACACATATACAACACATATACAACACATATATGACACACAAATAACACACAAATGATCCGACACATTATTTAGGTCTTGTGTTGTTTGTTAATACGTTTTGCTGCTTTTATATTGAATCTGTGGAGAAAACGCTTCAGAAATGTCTTGTGTTTTTATCAAAATGCTCAGTAAATGAAATCAAAGTTTTTCCTCGACTCTGATGAAGCATCTTCTCCTGTGGTCTCTTCCTGATTACAGACCAATCAGGAGCTGTAAACAGAAGTCACATGGGCTGACAGGAAACTCGTTCGTTAGGTCACAGTTTTGACGGAGTCTCTCTCACTAATTAAGTTTATATTCAGCTCATTTCTGCTGTTCGCTGACGTCCTGACGTTCTGCTGAGGTCAAACTGAAGTCGACCACATGGAAAAACATCTCAGGACTAATTATTGAGTATTAATCTGAAATACATTTTCTCTGAAGATTTTTTTTCTGAATTTAAATACTTAAAAACAGGCCTGCAGGAGCCGATCAGTCACTGAGAGCTGATCTCAAACCTGTTATTAGTCTGGGTCACATGTTCCTCAGCCTCCAAACTGACCCCACATCAGTGCAGCCGTTTGTTTCTTTAGGATCTGGATGAAATCGCCTCAGGCTGAAGTTTGACCTGAATCATTAGAGACGATGAAACCAGATCAACGGACGTTAATAATCTGAGTGTAAACAACGAGCATGTGAATAACATCTAACTTACAAAGGAACAAGAGGGCGGTCACGCATGTGTGTGTGTGTGTGTGTGTGTGTGTGTGTGTGTGTGTGTGTGTGTGTGTGTGTGTGTGTGTGTGTGTGTGTGTTCTGGCTGTTCAGAGGATTTTTCTTCACATCTTCACTGTCATCTGAGGTCCATCCAGCAGGGGGGGCTATGCTAGTAATGCTGCAGTACTACACACACACACACACACACACACACACACACACACACACACACACACAGGTTAAAACTTTTTCTTCGTGATGTGATCAAATATATAATCATAATTTCCTCCTAAAACCTTGATTTGATTAAGACGTTAGATTCCCGGGACAAGAGAGGACGAATAAAACACGACAGAAAACACAAAGTGCGAAATGTGTTGTTAAAACCATGAAGTCAATTTGAATAGAAACGATCAAGAATCAGTTTTAAAAACACAAAATAATGAGACATTAAAACACTGATAAAGATAAACCTTTTGTTTGCTGCAGCAGTAATAATAATACACACGTTTAATGTTGCAAGCTTCTTTTTTCTCCGCGTCCAGTTTAATTTCAACAAACTGCTGAAGTAAAAGATTTAGAAATACAATATAATGAGATTCATAATTTTAATGAGTAAAATCAGAATAGAACTTTATAAATTAAATCCCTTAAATCAAGTACAAATATTTGTTTATCGAAGAATGAAATTATTTCACACATCTTCCAAAAAATATGTCTGACTGATTGAATGTTTTTCTAAAACCAAATTAAATGTTTTCATGTACTTGATTCCAAAACTTTTTTTCAAGCTGACTTCTACATTGAAAACAAATATTCATTATAAAAGAGTAAATAAAGTCCAACATCCCCATAAAGAGAATAATTTACTAATTATCATTAATTCTTGATTTCAGTAAATCATCACCTGTGAGACTTCAAATAACAGATTTTGAAGAAACATAACTTTTACTGCCGTTTATATTTTTCATGAATGTCTTTCTTAAACAAAGAAAATATAAATATACACATTATTGCAAAGACGAATAAAAAAATCTATTTAAAATAACATTTATCTGCATCTTCATTTGTTTCCCTGCAGGACACAGCTGTTATTTTAGATTCTGATCCTGTCGTCTTATTTTAAATCGATTTGTTCTCCTCTTTGTAACAAAGTTCAGTTTGTGATTCCTGGTGTTTAAATGAAGTTAAATGGTCGAGTCCAAAGAAGCAGATCTATAACTGTGATGTTTGTTCCGTCCACATCTTCAGAAGTTTGTTTATTTCTAATTCACAGAAACTTGAGTGAGAATGAAAAGTTTGTGGTGAAACTCTGAGTTAAAGGTTAAACGACGATTCTGTCGTCACAGTGAACAAAGAACGTCTGACTGAGCTCGAGGTCATGAAGCCGCTGATGAACACTCCACCAGTAATTGATTAAATTAACAAGCACATTAACATAATCCACAGTTTTTATATTCTCCTCTGTGGGCGAGCGAGGCCCAGAGCTAAAGCCCTCCCTCCCTCTCTCTCCCTCTCTCTCTCTCTCTCTCCCTCCCTCCCTCTCTCTCTCCGTAGCATTCATCCATCCATCCGTCCATCAGTCAGGCTGTCCGCCCTGTCAGTCTCCATCAGTCTCCGTGGCGACGGGATGCTGGTGGTAACCCGCGGTGATGGGAGGCCACTCTAATATGTAAAGCAGGCCGTCTGGACGCGGGCCGAGCTGTCAGCGTCCCGGCTGCCTGTAGCTGCGAGGGAGGCCGCCGCCCGGGTCAACCCAAATCTATGCTAATTTGACATTTCCAAACTCATTTGCATGTGTACACATCAAAGTTTTTTTCTCTCCTTCCTGTAATCGCTGCTTTTTTTAACCTCCTTCCTTCTGCTGCGGCTCCGGCAGCACGTTCACACATGTACACGACGAGATGAACAACCTGATACAGAGAATCATCAGCATCTTCACAGAAACACTTTCATTTCAACTAATGACTTGGTTCCAGCTTCCTGTTGTATTTCAGAAGTTGTTCAACATGAAACTGGACCTGTTTGATGAAGAGGTCCAGGTCTGACGTTCGCCAGGACCTGGATGACGGCTCCAGGTCCTGGTGTCTTCAGGTCTGAGGTTCTGAAGACGCCAGGACCTGGATGACGGCTCCAGGTCCTGGTGTCTTCAGGTCTGAGGTTCTGAAGACGCCAGGACCTGGATGACGGCTCCAGATCCTGGTGTCTTCAGGTCTGAGGTTCTGAAGACGCCAGGACCTGGATGACGGCTCCAGGTCCTGGTGTCTTCAGGTCTGAGGTTCTGAAGACGCCAGGACCTGGATGACGGCTCCAGATCCTCCTGTCACGTCTTCTCCAGTCTCATTTGTCCTTTTACAGGATTTTACCAGTGAACATGTTTCACAGATATTTGTAGAAAAAGACAAAAATCATCCAAAGCTTTGATGTTGTCGATGCTTCTTGATGCTTTTATTTTGGCAGGTCTCTTTTGCACCATTACTTTGAAAGTAACTAATATTTCAGAATAATTTAATTTCTAGTTTGGTTCAATTTACATTTTAAGTTAATGAGAATAAACTGAAAACAAGAAATTTGACAGTTGTGTTGTTTCCTAATCCAAATATGAAGCCAAAGCATCTCCATCGCCCCCTGGTGGCTGGCTGCACCATAGGCCATAAACCCCTCCTCCTCCATGTTAGCAGGTGGGACATGTCCATCTGTATTTACAGTCTATGGAGGTGACGTCTCCAGGTGAGGACGTCTTTTCGTCTTACCCATAAGGCTTTGCTGCAGGAAGCTCATCACCTGTGCGAGGGAGAGAATCTACATCCAAACCTCTTGTGTTCATTGTTAGAACTGAATTTATTCAAACCTTTATTTAAACTTCACAATAAAACACTGATTTGAATATGACCTGAACCCCCCCGATCGTGTTTCTTTAACCTGGACTGTGACGTGCGACAGTGGACGACTGCATAATGAAGGTGTAGTGAGCAGTCGGAGGTTTGTAATCCTGCGTGCTCGTGTTTGACCTCAGCACGCTGCAGCTGCCATTAGAAACACGATCACGCCGCCGTCGTCCCGCCTGTTTGACATTCAGAGGTTTGTTCTGCTGCGAGACGCCCGGAGGCGACCGGCGCTCTCACACACCGTGTTAGCATTCATCAGCATCAGGGCGTGGGCGGAGGCTCGTGAGGAACCTCTGAACCTCAAAACTAACAAGGAACTCTCACGATGTCGGATCTGTGGTTTCCATGGAAACAACAGATCAACAAGGGTCTTCTAACCCTAACCCTTCTGATTTAAATGTGGGTCATCTGCCTTTAATATCTAACAAACTTTTATTGTCACGTTTGAAATGTTTATTACAGCAACAGAGTTAAGTTTAGGTAAAGTTTATTTTCAAGGCCTCATCATGACCACATGGAGCTGATGTGGAGCGAGGAACAAACGTCTTTAACCCGTCAGTCGGAGTCACAGCTTCAACTGTCACAACCAGCTGCAGCTGAAGAGTGAAGCTGAACTGAGATCAGTTAAAAACACTCTGAAGTTATTAACAACCAGAGTTTATATCCAATATTCAGCAGGAAACTTTGAAACATGAAGAATTCTACACAGAGTTTGGTGGATTTGTTACAGCTCCAGCTCTTCTGCAGTTTGTGTCCTGTACATTTTTTGAGATATAAAGTTGCTTTCACACGTTCGTTTTGACTCGATTTACATTTGACAGTTTTACATTCATGTCGTCGAACGAGCCCAACATGGAGCCGCTGGTGATTTAACAGGAACAACACAGAATCACTGGGGATGTAAATGTGACGCTGTGCAGCCGCTGGGTTTCACCGGCCAAACTGTCAGCATGTGACGTTTTCACACCCTAAAGATCGTGATCACACACACACACACACACACACACACACACACACACACACACACACACACACACACACACACACACACACACACACACACACACACACACACACACACACACACACACACACACACACACACACACGAGCTGGCACTGTGTGTCTGCAGAGCGTCTGGGGAGGAGCGGTGGACGGACGGGTCACCCAGCACGGTTGGCAGCTCGGCTCCGGCCTTGGCTCGGCTCTCCACCACCGTCTGCATGCACTCATGATGTTGGCAGGTCACACACACACACACACACACACACACACACACACACACACACACACACACACACACACACACACACACACACACACTGTATAATCCTCCACCCTCCTGGCTGCAGATTACACACCTACATGTTAGAAGGTGAGGAGAGGGTGATGGGGGGGGAGGGGGGTCACAGGGGTAGGGATGCCCCAACTCCCCCAACACCTCCCACACACACACACACACACACACACACACACACACACACACACACACACACACACACACACACACACACACTGATGTCAGCTGGCTGTGAAAGGCGGAGGCTGACCGCTCGCTGTGATTAAGCACCAACTGGGCTCCGGCCAGCGGACTGGAGCGTCGCCATGCTGCCCTGTCCTGCTCCTCCACCAGCCAACTACCTCCTCCTTCATCTCCTCCTCCTCCTCCTCCTCCTCCTCTCGGAGGACATGTCCCCACACAGCTGGCTGAATTTAAAAGCTCATCTCTTCTTCTCTGCTCAGGCCGAACATGTTGCTGAGCAGTCGTACAGTCTCTTTCTCCACAGAAGAGAACGCTCTGTTTTGCAGTTGCTGTAAATGATAAATGGATCTTCTCTGTTTCCATCCTGGTGACCCTGGATGGTTCCACCCCTGGCTTCACCTCGCTTGTCTCGGAGGGGGGGGGGGTGTCACAGAGGCTACATCCACACTGAAAACACACATGACCATTCACATGCACTGATCATGTGGCGTCAGTATCAGTGTGTGTGATCGGAGGCTGTTTTCTGTTTAAGATAAATACGTGTTTCTCTTTTACTCTGACTTCTGTTGCTCTAACGTTTGTCTTCAGACTCCTGCAGCAGCTGCTCGCTTCCTTTAGTCCAGAACAACCAAACCTCAGTGAGTCAGAGGAGCCTGAAGCAAACGCAGGTGAACCATCGATCGTCTGCAGCTTCTACACAGACATGATGAATCCAGGTTTCCTCTGGACACCACCAGCACTGATCTGTATCAATCAATACATGATCAATCAGACGCTTCGTCTCTGTCAGATCAGAGGGGGACGACTCCGCAGATCAGCAGAGAGAAAGATGGCTTCCTGTTCGAAGCAGAAACACACACACACACACACACACACACACACACACACACACACACACACACACACACACACACACACACACACACACACACACACACACACACACACAGGACAGGATTCTGGCTGATGATGCATGAAGTCCGGACTGCAGCCAGCTCCTCTCCAGCCTCACTGGACTAATCTGAAGCTACTGCTCGCCTGCTGCTTCACTGAGCGCGCTCCCAGGGACACACGCCATCCAGCCCACCGCCACTCTGCCTGCCTGGTCCATGGCCTACAGTCCATCCATCCATCCAGGCCCACGCCGCCTCCGACACACACGATGGCGCGGTTTCATCAGGACCCCCGGCGACGCCACGTCACGAGAGTTTAGAGTTTGTGGCGAAGTGAAGATACAAGATGGAGGAACGTGGTGACACAAGGTGATGAGAGAAGCTCAAATCAAAAACATACAGATTTAATTTAACCTGTTTAGATGCATCGTTTCATTTTGAGTTCTCAAACGCTATACTTTCTGATGCGAGATAAATCATGTGACAGGGCCAGCGTGGCCAACGTGATGTTATCAGGATGAAGTCGTTTGTTTTTTAAACCTAATGAAGCTATTTTAAAAACAGTTCATTTATTTCTACGTGGAAAACCCCAGATATCTATTGATAGATTCACAGCCTGTATCTGAGCCGCCGGAAGAAGAGAGGCCGAGTGTGAAGGTGTGAACGGCTCACTGAGGATTCTGACAGAAATGATTGGTCCTGACTGATGATGATTTTCAAAGATGATGTTAAGACGTTTTAATCTTTGACAAAGCTCCTCATGGCTCCAACATCACCTGGGGAGGCTTCGCAGGTGCATTGTGGGTAATGTTGGCAGCAGGATTTGATGCGTCTGAAAGGTTCGGGAGTCTCATGACACTTTGCAGTCAGATCACACTCAGCAGGTCTCACACAGGCCGGCAGCTACGACCCCAAACCACTTTAATATCATGTGTGTTTGGTTGTGTGCCCAGGTTGTCGTGCCATGTGGCCCTCGTGTGTGTTGGTGATACTGAGAGCCGAGTGCCAAGGGCCCCTGCAGGCTCCTGTTAGATCACTGTTTGTCACTAATGGCCCCTGTTCACATATTAATCAGATCCATGGAGTCAATCATCGTTTACATGAGTGTGTGTGTGTGTGTGTGTGTGTGTGTGAGGTTGTTGGGTCGATGATTAAGGGGAAAGGTCAAAGGTCATGGCTCAGTAACAGAGGAGAGGGAGGAGGCCGGCTCTCCTCACGGCGATGAACGCACCGTCGAGCCGCTTCCTCATTTCATGTGGAAAAACCAACTAATTACGTGGAAATATGATAATGTATAACGCTGGGGGAGCCGCCCGTCTAGCCCCGCTCATTGCCCACAATCCCTTGCTCCTTCGCTCGCCCTCTCTCACCCTCTCGTCTCCTGGTATTTCTCCCAGGGAGTCTTGCCCTTTCACGACTGGAGAAACATTAGCGGCCGGTCCGGTTTGTTTTGCATCAAAGCGACGCCTCATTTGCATAATCTGAGGATGAGCTCCGCCCCCCTCATCGCTGCCAGGGTAGGTCAGACACCCCCACCCCCCACCCCGTCTTCTTCAGGAGGTGACCCCCCCCTCACACAGGGTGGGGGGGTGTCAGTCAGTGGTTGTGACGTATTGAAGCTGACAGGTTCCCAGTGAGACTCTCCACTGGTCACCAGTACGACTGTGTAATGGGACTAATGGGCCTGAGAGGAGATGAAGCTCGACACTACACTGATGTGCTACACACACACACACACACACACACACACACACACACACACACACACACACACACACACACACACACACACACACACACACAGAGACACAGAGACACACACACACACACACACACACAGAGACACACACACACACACACACACACACACACAGAGACACAGAGACACACACACACACACACACACACAGAGACACACACACACAGAGACACAGAGACACACACACACACACAGAGACACAGAGACACACACACACACACAGAGACACACAGAGACACACAGAGACACACACACACACACACACACACACACACACAGACACACACACACAGAGACACACACACACACACACACACACACACACACACACACACAGAGACACACACACACACACACACACACACACACACACACAGAGACACACACACACACACACACACACACACACACACACACACAGAGACACACACACACACACACACACACACACACACACAGAGACACACACACACACACACACACACACACAGAGACACACACACACACACACACACACACACACACACACACACACACACACACACAGACACACACACACAGAGACACACACACACACACACAGAGACACACACACACACACACACACACAGAGACACACACACACACACACACACACACACACACACACACACACACACACACACACACACAGACACACACTTCAGCTCCATCCACGTTTAGTTTTTGTCCACACAAGCGTTTTGGCTCCGTATCCGTTTTAATCTGATAAAGTGATAAACGCGTATCACATGCCCACTCACGTGCACACGTTGTACAAAGAATGCTGTAATAACATCTGGTCTCATGTAAACATCTGTATCGTGGTAAAGTACAGAATGTAGCTGAGCAGCTGTGAGCAGAGACAACAGTGACACGGTGACTCTGCTCTGAAGGAGGTCATGTGACAGGAGCCAATCAGAGAAGGCTACTTCCTGACAGAAAAGAACCAATCACAAGAGGCCGTGAGCGTCATCGTTAACTTCTCAGTTTCTGCTCGTCCAGAATAAAACTCAGCCAATGAAAGTTTTCTATCAAGAAAACAAACGTTGTTTCCAGGATGATCTTCTGACGTGTGATGACATGTGACTCGTTGAACCTGAAACTCTGAAACTCTGTTCAGCAGTTTCTACTGTTTCATGATATTTTCGAGACAAAACGATTCATTTTAATAATCTTTCAGGAAACCCAGTGTTTGGCAGATGAATCAGTAATCACAGTAATAACTGCTCGCTGCAGCTCTACGTGCTCGTTACTGCAGCATCACCTCCGCTGTTTCAGCTCTGACATATGGAGCCACAGACGGGAGCTCGCAGTAATGATGGAGGAATATTCAGCGTGTCACTGTGAATCTCTTAATAAAGACGTCTCCTCTCTTTGGGAGGGAGGACGCCGCCTGTGGACGCAGCTCCAGCTCCTCATGGGCCGGTGCTGCTGAGCTGAAGCGGTGCCACGAGGCTGGCAGCGGCCTGCTCTGATTCTCCTGCCAACTCGCCGCCGGCGGAGAGGCTTCGGTCGACGGCTCCAAACCCGAGCTGCTTTAATCTCTCACGTTATTTGTGGCTGTAAAGCGGCGCTGCAGAAACTGGAGGGGTGTCTGCTTACCTGATAATTACTGAACTCCAGAAAAGTGTCTTTCAAAGCAGCGCCGACTGGTTCTCACTTTCCCGGCCAACAGAGCTGTTAGAAGGTGTCGGCCGCCAGCAGAGGGAAAGCTCCACCTCTGCAGATTCAACACCCAGAGAATCCATCGCTCCGTGATCACAAGGACGAAATGTTCACAGAATTCATGGCCAACAAAGTAACAGCAGAATAATTCTTCTTGTTTGTTTCCTGCCTCCGCTCGTCGGAACAGACTGTTCCAGGATTTAATTATGGGTCAGTGAGGAAGGGAAATTAATTTCAGGCGGTGGAGGAGTCACGGCGTCAGGCTGACAGGGGCCTCGGGCCCGAGGAGGTGGGCACGAGGCCAAACGCCGTGGCAAAGTCCAAAGTCACCACGCAAAGGGTAGCAGTCAGAAGTGATCAGAGAGCGCCGGACAGTCGACTGGAAATCAAGTCAGAGCCGCAGCGACGTTTCTGGCACTGACGCCTCCGAATGAATCTAAATCCAGTCCGACAGACACGCTCCGACTTTTACACAACTTTCTGTATCTGCTCTCCGACTGACGGGGTCACGGCAGGAAATTAAAAAACTTTGTTCTCCTTTTCTTTCCTGTATTTTTGGTCATTTTAATTCTTTTGAATCCGCCAAACAAATTCATTTTCATCAGCGGACTCACACTGAAGCTGATGAAATAATAAAATCACGACACATGATCTGAAGTTTTAATGATTTATTTCCCCTAAAAAACGTGTTTATCTTGTTTTGACCCCAAAAAACATTTGACCATTTTTGCATAAAAAAATACTTTAATGATTCATTTTCTATAAAAATAATATTTTTAAAATCAGTTTCAGGTCACAAGGTTCAGAATCTAATGGATAGGATCATATTTTTCAGTTGTTTGAAGGATCAGTGTTACGTGGAGATGTTTGAACTGCTGATCTGCAGGAGAAGCTTTGTTTTCACATCAGTAACTGATGACAACAGCTGAAGCAGAAAACAAGATGACAAACGGCCGAGCCCATCGGCCTCATCACATTCCTGATTGGCCTCAGTGTCGACCTGATGACGACTGACGGCCTGACCTCGACCAATCAGCTGAGAGACGTCATCGAGGAGACCGGTCTGGTCCAGGCTGGAGATCCAGGTCGGAATGTGTCGCTCCTCAGAGGCTCAGAGAGAAGAAGCAGATTTCCTTCCTGCTGGATGTTTTTCTCAGCGATCAGACCCCCCCCCCCCACGCTCTGTACCGCTGCTCTGTGGTTTCTGACAAACATGTGTTTAAACGCTCAGACTCAAACACCAGCTCTGCTTCACAAGCCGGATTCGTCTTCAAGAAACGAATTCTATTTCCTCCGAGCACATGAACAGCTCCTGCATTAAAACATGGAACAACTCAGACGTTGCTAAACGATGGATCAGAGTTGGTCCTGATGACCGATCGTGGGCAAGAGGAGCCGTACACGTAGAAGACGAAGACGTCACCTTGGAAAGACGAGGAGATTCCAGAGCTGGCAAAGCTCTTATCAACAGTAACCTCGACCTCTGTCCAACTTTAACCATGTGTTTTAGTTCTTTAACCACAACTTAGCACATCTGGATCATTCCGTGCTGAATGTCGAACCTTCAGATTAAATTCATCCCCACGGTTTTGGTACAAATCTGATTAACCACAGATTACAAAACCAAACTGATCTTAACCATCTGAAGCAGAATGTTTCAATGTGTGATGTCATCGGGATTAGAAGGAGCGGAACGTAGAATATGATCCAATGTGGGAAAGTTGTATGTTTATGAGTCTGTGGTTCTTTCTTCAGAATAACTTTGTTACACAATCTTTTCAAAGTCCTGAGACTAAATATAATATCCTAATATTTCCGCTTTATTCTTCTGGTGTCTCTGTAAGTGGCCTTAATATTCTGCTGCAGATCCAGAATCTTCCAGCATCAGCGTTTCTGTCTTGTTTCAGTTTGAAGTTTTTCACGAGTGTAAATTCCACGTCCGTCCTCCTGGTCGAGTTTTATCCTGTGTCTGTGAACAGCTGATTGTTGGGTTCACGTGCATGTGTCACGTGCACATGTTTTCAGGACAGAGCCTTTAAATCACGTGTTCAGGTGTTTGGTGAAGAAAAGACCAGAAACAAGAGGAGAGAGAGAGAGAGAGAGAGAGAGAGAGAGAGAGAGAGAGAGAGAGGGAGAGAGAGAGAGAAGACGGGGGGGCTGTAAAAATAAAAGTCCTGGAATCCTCACAGCACATTTCCTGTCTGCTCTCTCTCTCTCTCTCTCTCTCTCTCTCTCTCTCTCTCTCTCTCTCTCTCTGTCTCTCTCTCTCTCTCTCTCTCTCTCTCTCTCTCTCTCTGTCTCTCTCTCTCTCTCTCTCTCTGTCTCTCTCTCTCTCTCCCTCTCTCTCTCTCTGTCTCTCTCTCTCTCTCTCTCTCTCTCTCTCTCTCTCTCTCTCTCCCTCTCTCTCTCTCTCTCTGTGGTTTTGGCTTTAGGACTCCACCAGTGGAGGGATCTTGCTCGCCCTTTGTTCTCCCTATCTCACAGTGTACCCCCCCCTCTGTGTTGTTGGATGCCAGACGTCTCGGGGTGACGGTGAGCTGTTGAATGGGGGGTGGTGGCAAACGGTGAGAGTGAAGTGTTATGTGTGACAGCATTCCTCTTCCTCTGAGCGTGCACAGAAGGTGAAGAAGACGGAGACGAACACAGGAGCTCCCAACAACTGGAGGTAGGTGCCAACCAGCTTCACACTCACACACACACTTGGTTGTTGCTCTGGTGCCGACACACACCTCCAACGGGCCTGGAGCAGAGACCGAACTCAGATTGGAGGAAAATGAATGGATTTCCTTCCTTTGATTCCCCGGTTCTTCCGTCTTTGGCCTCTTTCTTGTTTAAAACACTCGCAGGCTTGTAATCACACTCCTCCATGGAAGTGTGTCTCCTCAGTTTTACAGGCGGAGGATGTGATTAGAGCAGCGGGAGTTCAGTGGAAACTTTCTGTGCAGCGACAGAGCTGCTGCAAACCTGCATCTCAACTCTGCATGAACACAAAGACAGAAACTCACACAGGAACTCAGGGATCAACTCACAGTGAAACTCACAGACAGACGAACAGACACGTGATGATCAGTGTTGAGTTCTGCAGCTGCACCTCAGACCTGCTGCAGATTCACTGAAAACTCATCCAAACGTTTAAAATATGAACAGATGAACAAACTGACGCTTTATTTCATGTTTAAACACATTAACTCACGAACAAACAACTTAACTTTTGTACGAACACAAATAAACTTGTGTACAAGGGTCAGATCCCTTAGAGTTTAGATTTACAGAAATAAACAAATAGATAAACTCACATAGTGACGATGAACTTACGACTAAACACTGAGAGAGCGAGTGGACGTGTTGATGAGGTTTCTAACACGTGACGTGAAACCGGAAGAACACAAACATCTCAGGATGAAGAAGAGGAGCCGTACACGTAGAAGACGAAGACGTCAACTTGGAAAGACAGTTTGTAATGAACCAATAAACTTGTACAGGGACGTGGTATCAAGGCCCCGCCCACACACACTCGACCAATCAGGAGTCAGTGTCAGCTGTCAATCATGACGTCTCAGCCTGTTTTAATATCATCGAATAACTGATTCAATCCAAACTGATCAGAAACACAGAGAGATATGAACGACCTGAAACGACAGAAACATCTTTACAAACTTATATTTAACGTCTACTCTGGTTTTTCAGTTTGGTCCATGTCCCATCTGCTAACATGGAGGAGGTTAGTGACCTATACTGCAGCCAGCCACCAGGGGGCGATTGAGATGATTTGGCTTCAGGTTTGGGAGCCGACATGTCGTCCATCTTTATTTAAAGTCTGTGGTTCAGACCAAAACGTCAGATTTTCACCTCATGTTTCTCCGGCTGCTGTTTCTGATGAAACTGAGGAAACGAGTTGTTAGCCTCTGTATGTAGCTAATGCTAATGCTAGTTCAGTTGTAAAGTACAGATAACGGCTGGAGTCATATTAGCTGTGTCTGGATTCAGGGGCCACATCCTCAGGAGGTTGTCACATTTCAAAGGCTCCAACATGTGGATCTTCTCGGCCCAAAGTTTCCCAGGATTCATCAGACTTTGGAAATGAAGTGTTTTTCTAGTGTCCTTCGGTTCGTCCTTCGGTTCGTCCTTCGGTTCGTCCTTCGGTTCGTCCTCTGAAGGATGCAGCCGCTGAATCGTCCGCTGGTCGTCCGGTTGTTTCTGATCTCTCTCCTGTTTGGTTTGGTGAATGACTCGTTCTTCTCTGACATCATCTCCACCCTGTTTGCATGGAATCAAACTGGATCTGAACCATTTCAGTCGTAGTATCTTGTGCTGTTCAGTAAATGTGAAGGAATCAGTAAATGCTCAGAGTGAATAGGATCCAGTTTAAAAGCCGTGGACGAGGACACAGTCAGCAGATCTGAGACGTTCAAAGGGCTGAGTGGGTCTGAATCTGAACTTAATTATCCTGCTTCATTCAGAACTGTAGGACTCTGTGTTTCCCATTCAGCCGCAGTGACTCACTTCCAGCCAACGCAGCAGCTGCTGGATCATTTAACGTCTCAGCTCGTCCAACATTCAGTCGTCTCTGCAGAGACATCAGGACGTCCAGGTGAGATCAAACTCCTTCCTCTGAGAGACGCAGGGAAATCTGTTTCATCTGCAGTGGAGACATTTCTCTTCTGCTTTAAGATCCTTCAAGAAACTGAAGTAAACTTTGTTGTTTGATGAGAACGTCACAGTGAGGTTAGTCCTGAGAATTACAGTAAATTCAACTTCCACCTTGAACTAGGAGTTTGGTCACAGGATGGTTCGTTGACTGGAGGTCGTCACGTGAGTAAACTCCACCCGTTCTCCAGGAGCAGCGGCCGGTTTGATCACCTGCTCAGTTCGGTGTCTGCGGTGAGTTTCATTCTCAACTTTTCAACCTTGAACAAAGATGTAAGAGCTTCGGTCTCAAACCTGCTCTGATAACAAGAGACAAACACTTTCTGTAACTTCCTGTAACAACACAGTGAAGCTCCTCAGCTCCGTGGTTTCCCTGCGAGGTCAACTCTCTCAGGGTAAAGAAGTCCGGCCTAACGAAGCGACGCTCGTCTGGTCGGATGAGAAGTGACACGCCGGCTCCAGCTGGTGCCCTGCTTTGATCTAGGAAACACCTCCCCTCCCCCCCGCCGCCTGTCCCACGCCACCTCCAGCACCTCCGCTGGGTCGCGCAGATTAACCTCTCGTTTCCTGCAGTGGGCTTTAGTTTGGAGTGAAATGGAGGGTGAAAGCGTTTTCCGGCCAGGAGTGTGCTGTGGCGTCAGTCAGCTGCATGCTGGGAGTTTGGAGGATTTAGAGGAGTTGTGTGGCTTTGAACAGTCGAATGGACTCGGAGGAAGACCATCTGAGTGTGAGGCTGTAAGTCGTAGTTAAACCTGATCAGGATTCTTTGTAGTTATGACAGATTCCATTTGTTAGATTCGGGGTGAAGATGAGAAGATTCAGAGTTTGGAAAAGTCCAAAGGTTCTCAGGAGCTTGACTGGATTTACATTTGAAAGACTTTAAAGACATGAGAATTATCTTAAAGCTTCTTTAATCAGTACTTTGTATATCAACGGATGAAATGCGTAATGTGAAGAGATCGTAAATCCATCGTAAATCTGAGAGTCATCAGCAGCTCTGCTTCTGTTCGTCAGTCGCAGATTTAAACAGAAAACTCCAACCTGGACTTTTACTGTGAACAGGAACCTTTGAGAAAACTGTTGGTTCTATTGTTGGTTTTGGTTTAGCAGATATTTCCTTCAGGAGGAGGTGGAGACCAAACACAGAGTCTACAGCTCCAGCAACAGATTTCCACTTTAATGAAACCCAGCAGGTTGTGAGGAGAGGTAGGATGTAGGTCAAATCAGTGAGAGGCTCTCAGACGCTTCCACTTAAGTTCAATTTGTTAAATTCGTAAATCCACCGTCCACACAAACTTTTCTCAAATGAACTGAACAATGACGTGAACAGCAACACTCGGCACAGATTTGTTTTTGTTGACAGCTGTAAAGAGAAAAGGGTCTTGGTCCTGTCAGGGCGGTTCGACCCCTGACCCCTGACCCCTGACCCCTGACCCCTGCCCGTCTTGGCTTTCTAATGAACAGTCACAGTGTCGACACGTTTTGATTCCACACACAAACATAGTTTCAAATGAAGTGGACTCAGTGTTTGTTCGGAAGCCGGTTGATCAAACTCTCGTCTGCAGAGGATGAGGATGTGACCTGAAGTCCTCTCTTTCCATCACAACAACTTTTCTCCCCTGAACCTGTGAAACCAGAATCCCAACCTCCTAACATGGCTGCCCTCGGCGTGCTGCTGCGGCTGCTGGCCGTGACGGCCGTCTGCAGCGGGAGTTTGGTTGTGGTGAACTCGGGCGTGGAGGTCGCCAGGGGTCGCTCGGTGTTCGTCACAGAGAAAGAGCTGAAGATCAGCGTGGATCCGGGCGCAGACTGTAAGGTGGAGGTGGTGATGAACGAAGCCGTCACCCAGAGAGTGGGCCGGCTCACGCCACAGGTGAGGACGATGTCTGTGGTGAACGCCGGTACAGAACCAGCACACATTCCGTGTTCTGAGGGTTTCATCTGTCGTCTGCAGGTGTTCGACTGCAGCTTCCTGGAGGACGAGGTCCAATACGTCCACAACGGGAGTCCACTGCTGGACGAGGACACGGTGATGCTCAGAGTCTACAGGTTAGAATCAGTGTGGCTGGAGTGACACATCTGAAACTAGAAGTCATTTAAACACATAATTAATAAATCATTGATTAATAGAACAGATGTTTTCAGACATGAACCGAACCACTGACATGTTCCTGTGAATGAGTCGGACCCGACAACCTGCTGCTGCTTCACAAACCTTCCAAACCTGTGATTTTCAGTTGACAGTGATTTTCAGAATCAGAATTTTCCCTTAAATATTTGTAGAATTGATCATTTGAGGACGTCAGCTGTAATCTGTTTTGATTTAATGGTTTAAATCTGAATTTATGTCAGAAGTAATTTAGAAACTTCCAGTGAAGTTTGGAGTATTTGAAATAATATGTGTGTGTGTGTGTGTGTGTGTGTGTGTGTGTGTGTGTGTGTGTGTGTGTGTGTGTGTGTGTGTGTGTGTGTGTGTGGAGGTTCACGTCTTCAGACACGCTGGTGGAGACGCTGGTCCTGCTGGTGCGGGTCCTGGACTCGGGCTCTGCTGTGGTGGAGCTGGGCCTCGTTCCTCTGGTGGTTCCTCAGTTCTACGCTTTGTCCAACGCCATCGACGGCTCCGTGCTCCGCATCAGGACCACGGCCGACCTCGTCTGCACCGTCAGGCTGACGACCACCGACACCAACGTCCCGGCGCTGGGTCAGCTGGTGAGGGAGGAGGACGCCACGCTGAGGAAAGGTACGACACATCTGGACACATCACGTGCTGCTACACACTCAGTGTGTTGCACTGCAGGTAACCATGACGACAGCACTGATGAAGATCTCTCCTAATCAAACCAACTAGATGATTTGTTCTAAAAAGGATTCATTATTATGTAGTTTATGTCCTAATGTCATAAATGAACACTCATCACTATTAAATCTAACAATAATAATTATTACAAACAAACTTTATTCACTTAATGCAATAAAAACTAAATGAAACAGTGAGAAATGGTGAAATCTGCTGAGGAAAAAACTAACTGATAATTAAACAAAAATAACAAAAATAAAATTGTATAATATTTTTTTAAATATAAAAAGAAAATGTGATCAATTGTAAAATGTAAAAACACAATAAAAATAAAACAATAGATACTTAAATTGGGAAAAATTGTTTATTAAAACAGAAAAGTAAGACGTAGTTGTTGGTGTAAAGCTGCGTCTCTGCTCGACACTTTGTTTGAACCACTTCTGTAAACTCGGGTTCAGGCAGAGAGACGGCGGCGCTCTGTCCGGGAAACAAACCCTGTCGCCATGACACCAAGGAGGTTCGATTCCTGAAAACCAGCTGCCAGGACTTCCTGAGCTCCGGGCTGAAGTACCAGCACCTCAGTCCTCCATCGCCAGAGATCGACTACATCCCCATCAGGGTGGAGCTGAGGGAGCAGAGCACACGGGCCCTGCTGGAGGTACGAGCACCAGCCAGAACCTGGATTGATACACTGATTTAGATTTTATATTTCAGTGGCAACCAGTGTAGAAAACAGAGCGTTGGAGGAAAATAACTTTTAGAGAAGAGATGTAATAAAGTGCTTTAGTTGATAAAGTACATTTCTGTCATATCCAAGTTGGAAGTGGATGTTTTAGTTCCTCTCAGACTTTGAGAAGTTTATTGGCAGTCGGAGTGTGACATCTCACTTCACGTAGATCTGTGCATGTGTTGTAAGTCTATGATGTTAAAATGCTCTTGTTAGCAGATCTGTCATCTCCAACACGTCTGAGTGTTTCTGCATCACCACATCATGTGTTGATTCCTTTGTGAGACTTGTGTTAAATGTTCACGTCCTAAAAGAGATTTTTTAAAGTTTTTCTTTCGTCTTCACTTTGCTCTGCTCCCAGTCGGAGGCGGTGTGGTTACCAGTTTTGATCCACGGTGCGATGCAGAACCAGCCGCCCCAGGCCGCCTTCATGGCCTCCTTCATCCTGGAGGTGGACCAGTTCATCCTCACGCCGCTCACCACCGCCGCCCTGGACGCCAACGACCACGAGACCCCGCAGGAGAGGCTGGTTTTCAACGTGACCGTCCCGCCCCCCGAGGGCTACGTCACCCACCTGGACGACCACACCAAGCCCGTCGGGTCGTTCACCTGGCAGGACCTCCACGAGATGAAGGTGGCCTACCAGCCGCCCAACGGCAGCCAATCACATCGCAGGAACTATGAGGTACTGGAGCGTGTTGATGATCAAATGAAGTTTGATGCTGAACTTCTTCTAGTCAATGAACAACTAGTAATGATAATGCTGGAAATGTAGCGTAGCAGCAAGAACTTGCATAGATCCTGTTTAAATATGTTTATATTCTCCATCTATGTCATTAAAAGTAATATTTCCAGCCATTAACTGCCCCTGAATCTTCTGATAGGTGGAGTTCCAGGTTATAGACGGCTCCTATATGACCAGCCCACCCATCATGGTGCACATCTCCATCCGGGTGGCGGAAACAAACGCACCCAGAGTCTCCTGGAACATGGGTAAGAAACAGATCCTGAGGTCGGTCGTGTTGAAGTCAGCAGGTTTTATTTATCTGTTGTTCTCAGGTCTGGACCTGTTGGAGGGTCAGTCTCGACCAATCACCTGGGAGGAGCTGCAGATCGTCGACAACGACAACATCGATGGTGTCCACCTGGTGGCGGTGGACGGTCCCCTGCACGGTCGGCTCAGTGTCAGAGGTGAGGGGTCAGAGGTCATGGGGTCACCAGACCGTTTCCAGCATAAACATGCAGTACTGCAAATATCCACTAGATGTTCTGCAGGTTTGTTAGACCCTGTTTCTAATTAATCAACACCCGGTGGCTGATTTCTCTAAAACGTCCCGATGGAATTTCTTCATATGTTCAGTTGGATGATCTGTATAGAATTCTGTGGTCAGCGATCAGAGGTCAAAGGTCACCGTGACCTCACATGAGTCTGGGTAAAGAAACGTATGTGGATTGAAACCGGTGCCGGTGATTCTAGTTTCCCTCAAGCAGCTCATGTGCTCCCAGGTGGAAAGAGGAGAAGAACTTGAAGAACTGTAGGAGCACAATGAAAAGGAATTGAATGTCATCACATAGACTGAGGAGTCTCATCTCCATGAGACGACCCAGGAGTTAAACCTCGGTCCTTTAATCCTGTGCTGGTATTCCGACACGCACACCGCCCTGGGAATTCCCCGAGAACGTGGTCTGGCCTTTTCCGCCCTTTTTGCTCCATGTGTCGCCCATCCGTCAGGGACCGTGGTGTGGCTGGGGGAGCATATGTCTAGTGGCCCTGCATGTGTTTCCTAATCAGGTGTAAAATGGGGCTGCGGCCACTTGGTTGGCCAGGGGCCGTGGCGGCGCAGAGGCTGCTGCTGCCTCGCTCTCCGTCCACGTCTGTCCCTTCCAGCCCAGCGCGTAGGGAGACGGCCTCTTTGTCTCTAACGGGAGCGGCAGCGAGCAGATTGGAGGGACTTATGCTATTTCATGCCACCGTGCACAGGGAGCAGATGCACTGTCCCCAAACAGGTTTTCATGCTACCAGCTCTGAGCGGGGGGGGGGGGGGGGGGGCAGGGGCCCTGGGGGGTTCAGGCAGGGAGTTAACCTTTCATGGCTCCTTCAGACGTTTAGAAACAGGACAGTTTGTCTTCTGCTGATTCTCCGGCTCGTTTCCTTGAACCCGTGGCTCACTGAGCAGCTTCTCTGTTTCCAGCAGCTGGTTTAGTTTTTTAACATTGAAAATATGAAAAAATAAGAGAAAATGTTCCTGATGCAAATACAGATAAAATAAAATGAAATTAATTTAAATAAATGAAAAAATAGACAAAATCCGACACACATGGTAAACCTTCAACCTTCCTTCAACTGGGAGGTAACTGGAAATATAAAAGGCCTTGAACCAATTTGACCAATTCTCATTTCTATCACAGCAGCTTATGAAAGTGCAGAACAGAATCCTCACAACTTATATTCAACACAAATTCAGGTATAAAGAACATGAGGAATGTGTCCAGACAAAATCCATCCAATAATAAATGGATAAAGAAAAAGGAAAATTAAAGTAAGATGAGGAAACAACGAGCTGATATTTAACCTCGTTCCGACTCAGTAAAGATTTAACTGTAACCTGAGTCTGAATCAGTCGTGTGTGTTTACAGTGTCGTTTCTTCATCTGCATTTCAAACCTGAAACTCTTTCTGCTGCCGTAACAAATAACCACAAACACAGAACAAGTGATGGCGGTTTAGAATAATACTTTAATACTAATAATTCATTTTAAATTATTTAATTATTCCTCTATTGGTTGAGTTTCGAAGCCTGAGGCAAAAAGAAGCAAAGAAGTAAACCTGTTATTACGGAGTGTCAGTAATTCAGAGATCTGTAATTCATTATAATCAAGAATTGTAAAACTTTGTCGAGGCCTTTGTAAACTTTGTAAAGTTTTGAAGTTCGACCATGAACCTAAAACATATTGAGTTTACAGACGTGATGAAGAGACGCAGCTGATTGTCTCTGTTTAACAGTGTTTTAGTTGGAAGTGAAACTTGTCCCATCAGGCAGGTTTCCACCCTCCTCCTCCTCCTCCTCCTCCTCCTCCTCCTCCTCCCCCTCGGTTCAGACTCTGTTCATCTGCTGCTCTCGTTCAGAAGCAGGAAGCCGACAAAAGTTTGGCGGCGCTCTGCACACGTGTTGTGCGTGCGGCCTGTAGGAGGCAGTTAGTGGATCCTCCGGTGGAGTTGTGTCTCCGGGGACGAGGACGCTGCTGCTGACCCTCGGTGCTGCGACTCGAGGGCGGTGACGCTGAAGCGTGGGGGGACAGTCACTGCAGGCTCCGTCCAACGCCTTCAGCCAAATGGATGGCTGCCTGTCCCGCCACACACTCCCTGTCTGAAACACACACACACACACACACACACACACACACACACACACACACACACTGAGTCGTCCCAGCTCGTTTTTTCCTTTATGGGCCTGTTGCCCAACGCCACCTTTGGGCCCAATTACCAAGTTGTTTCTATCACTTGGACCAGTAGCCGGTTCCCCTCGGTAAAGTTGCTAATGAGGTTCGGGCTCGCGACCGCTCGTCTCTCAATCTGTCTGCTGACCTTGCCCTTCTGTCTCTCTGGCAAACGCAGGGAGACAGGAAGCCCCCCATCCTGGCAACGGGACGGCCACCGGGAAGGACGCCACATTTTACCCCACCGGTGTTCACAGCACAAACCCCAGCCAGCGCCTCGCCGCGCCTTCAGGCGCTAAGAGAAACTTGTTATTTCCAAGTGACAATGGGAGAAAAAGCAGCGCATGTGTCGGGGACGGTAATTGAATCAAAGTGCGAAGCTTTGGCTGGAAACTGGAGGCGTCCGCTGACAACAACACATGTCCGCCAGTAGGCCGCCAGTCATGTGACGCTCCGCTGTTAGCGCTGTTGTACGGTGTGAGGGAGGCCAGCCAGCAGCAGAGAGCTGACAGATGGACGTGGCCTATATTTCATTTATGTAGGACACACAAGTTTCTCATCTTTAGTCCAACTCTTCATCCTGACATCGATATCAGATACAAATCTGACTTTCACAATAAAAGTTATCAATAGAATGAATTATTTTCACTAAGCTCCAGCTAAAGATACAAAAACTGCATCTACACTATATTTACTTATAAATTAAAACCAACATGTTTCCTATTGTATTGACAGATAAAAAAGATAATCCTTGAGATAATGTATAATATGATGTGGCGCTACACAGATAAAATGGAGTTGTGAAATTGAGCGATTTACGCTTGTGTGTTGCTTTTGTATAATAATTATAATTTTAGAACGTGAAGTTAATTATAATTAATATGAAGCCACAGTCAGTTGTTGACGTGTTGTTTCTGTTTCACACTCGGTGTCTGGCAGTTCAACTCGTGTGATGTCAGGAAGTTTGAAAGCTCTAATTGTTCTGATAATCTCGGAAGTTCACATCCTGATGAAGTTCTCACGTTCTCTTCATATATATATGAAGAGAACGTATATATATTGATACTGTTCTGAATGATGCGTCTGTGTTAGTGAGGTTTTTAACACATAATAATCCTTTGTGGGATTGTTGGGATGTTTTCATTTATTATTATATGAACAGAATTGATCATGAGATTTAACTGCTATATAATCCTGTTTCAGTTCACCTGCGTCCTGCGTTTCCCAGACAGGAAGGCGTTCATGTTCCGAGTGCAGGACCTCAGGGAGGGCGTGGTCGTCTACCATCACTCTGACAGCGACACCACACGCGACCACGTCGTCTTCCGCATCAGCGATGGCCGTCACAGCATCCGACACAAGTTCCCCATCAACATCCTGCCCAAGGACGACTCACCGCCGTTCCTCATCAACAACGTGGCGGTGGAGGTGCAGGAGGGCGGCGCCGTGAGGCTGGAGGAGATGATGCTGTTGGCCTCCGACCTGGACTCCAGCGACGACTACATCCTGTACCAGGTGGTCTCCTCCCCCCGGGCGGGGCAGCTGGTCAGGAAGACGTCCGCCCAAGAGGCAGGTGAGGGAGGAAACTCAGAAACACGCCATCAACGCCAAGAACATTTATTATGTGTGGGAGGAGTCCAGGTCAAAGGTCACGAGTTCAGACAAAAGATAGAAATACAGAAAGTCTGCACGTCCAAAAACATCAGAGCTCGAAACACATCATGTTTCAAATTGATTTCAGACATTAAATCTGATGTTTTAACTTCTTCGTAGGTTTTTAAATGTTTCACTTTAGATTTTTTCTGATGAAACAGAACAAAAATCTAACATCTTCGTATTGACGCCAGAAAAATGTCATAAAATAAAGTAATTTTAAATAAAGAAAACCAAATATTTATCATTTATCATCATCAGTGTGCCTCAGCTGCAATACAAAATGTAGGTACCCTCATAAAGTATCATGTTGTGTAAGTACAAAAATAAAATATACATATTGTCCCTGCATGTAGATAAAATAGTATTATATATATTTATAAATAATAATGTAATAATAATACAATTTATTAATATAGATTACACACAGGTACAAGGTGCTTTGCAAGTTAAAAGTAAAGAATTGAAGGTAACAGTTCAAAGATAAAATGTAAGAATGGAAAGGGTCAAAACTAAATAAATATTATATATTATAATATTATAAAATGATTAAAACAGTCGCTAAGATCAGAGCTCGATCAAAAGTAAATCAATAAACAGCTGATCACTTATTCCACAATAGTATTTATTATAATATGTCAATAATATAATAAGAGAATATTCTATACATTTAGTAAAAGTATTATAATAATGACATCGTTCGCTGCAGCTTCTCTAAACGTCTCCTCATGGACGTACAGTTGTTAACGAACACTGGAGTGTGTTGCTGCACACGAGGTTTCGTGTTGGCGCTCGTCATCGTGGCGTCACTTCCTGTGCAGGAGTTCCTGTGGACAGCTTCCTGCAGAGGGACCTGCTGCAGGGTCACATGTTCTACCTGCACTCTGGAGACGAGCTGTTCGAGGACGCCTTCGACCTCACGCTGTCCGACAGCCACCAGCCGCCCAACCTCTCGCAGACATATGTGAGTCAGACACATGAAGCACGTGAGAACAAACACACACAGACACTCTGTCTTACTTTCTGTCCGTGTTACAGACGGTGGTCGTCCACGTGTTCCCGGTGAAGGACCAGCTCCCGGTGGAGGCGTCCGGCAGCGTGCGCTCTCTGACGGTGAAGGAGACGGAGGTGGTTTACATCACTCAGTCCCACCTCCACTTCACAGACAGAGAACATCCAACCACGGACCTGAGCTACACCGTCACGCAGCCCTGCTTCAGCCCACTGCATCCTGGGTAAACACGGGAACCTCCTGTTCAGGCTCATGAGAACAAACAGCTTCTCATCCTCTTTGTGTTTCAGGCTGATGGACGCAGGACGTCTGTTCTACACAGACACCGCCAACGCCATGAGGAGGGACCACATGGTGCCCGTGTTAAAGTCCTTCACACAGGTCCACAGCACACGCGTGTTACTGCATCCTGAAACACACACACACACACACACACACACACACGCGTGTTACTGCATCCTGAAACACACACACACACACACACACACACACACACGTGTTACTGCATCCTGAAACACACACACACACACACACACACACACACACACGTGTTACTGCATCCTGAAACACACACACACACACACACACACACACACACACACACACACACACACACACACACACACACACACGTGTTACTGCATCCTGAAACACACACACACACACACACACACACACACACACACACACACATGTTACTGTATCCTGAAACACCCCCCCCCCTGTTCTCCCAGCATGCAGTGAACCACATGAAAGTGGGCTTCATGCCTCCTGTGGAGGACATCGGCCCGGCACCGCTCTTCGTCCAGTTCGTCTTCTCCGTCAGCGACCACCACGGCGGCAGCATCTCCGGCCTCCTCTTCAACATCACCGTCACCCCCGTGGACGACCAGGCCCCAGAGGTCAGAGGTCACACTCACCACGTACCACACAGGATAGAGTTAGTGTGAAGGTCCAGATTCTGACCCCTGCTGTGGATCCGCAGGCCTTCACCAACCTGCTGCGGGTGGAGGAGGGCGGCGAAGCCTTTTTGACCGAGGAGCACGTCCTGGTCCGGGACCGAGACAGCAGCGAGGAGGCGCTGAGGGCGGAGCTCCAGAGGACGGCTCGCCACGGCCGACTGGAGCTGCAGGGACGAACGCTGCTGCAGGGAGACGGGTTCACTCTGCACGACCTGAGAGGACTTCGACTCAGGTGAGACACTGTGTGAATGAGAGTGTTCTTCTATCCTTCTGAGGACCTGCTCGGTGAATATATCTGTATCTGAACATCTAATTCATCCGTCCATGCGTCAGTAGTTTATTCGTCTGTAGCTAACTAATAAAGTTTAATGTTGCTGCAGGTACATCCACGACGACTCTGAGACCACGGAGGACGAGCTGAGTCTGAAGGTGACGGACGGTCTGAACTGGGCTCATGTGGTTTTACCGATACAGGTGAGTCTACCTGCGGCAGGAACTCACAACAAATCCATAGTGACCATGTGACCACAGTGACGACCCCCCCGCCCTCCTTAGGTCCTGCCGATGAACGACGAGCCTCCCCAGCTGGGAGGAGGTCTGCAGGGGGAGCTGAGCTGTGAGGAGGGGGGGCGGGTCCAGGTGACGCTGGACTACCTGTCGGCGACGGACCGGGACAGCGACGACTCCAGACTGACCTACATGCTGGCACGGACTCCGGGTCGAGGCGAGCTGCAGAGAGCCGGACTGACTGTGGACAAGTTCTCCCAGCAGGACGTGCTGCAGGGACACGTCTACTACGTCCACACAGGTGACCACGCGTCACGTGACCCTGCGTCACATGACCCCGCGTCACATGACCCCGCGTCACATGACCCTGCGTCACATGACCACACGTTACATGACCACGCGTCACGTGACCCTGCGTCACATGACCACGCGTCACATGACCACGCGTCACATGACCCTGCGTCACATGACCACACGTTACATGACCACGCGTCACATGACCCTGCGTCCTCTTGTTTGTGCTGTGTAACATGTTTTGTTTATTTCATATCATGTAAAGTAAAAGTTATAACTCAGTTGCTTTGTGTTCAGGAGGAGAAATCGGACCCGAGCTGGTGCTCGACACCGTCACCCTCATCATCTCAGACGGCGAGGCTGGAGGGACAGAAGGCTGTTGCCATGGGGACGCCCCGCCCCCACCTGTCCCCCTCCACGGCACGCTTCCCGTGTACGACCTCAACATCACCGTCCTCCCCGTCAACAACAAAGTCCCCTCCATCACTCTGGGTGAGACGTCTCCCTCTCTGTGACCTCGTGACCTTCTTCACCTCGACAAGAAAAGTGCAGTGACGGTGGACGATGCTCCAACACACGTTTAATCTATTCATCCAGATTCTCTTATTGATTCTATCATTAGATATATCACTTGTAAACTTATTGTCAAGAGAAGAACAGTCGACCTCAGACTTGACGGGTGTGACCCTGACGACCTGAGGAAGTGTCGAGTCAGCTGTTTATATATGAGCGTTCAAAGCTTCAGCACTTTCCTGTTGTTTGAAGTGAAGACAGAGACGGAACGTGGACGATTCACCGGGTGCACATGTCCCCTGTGTCTCAGTTCAGCCACTGCAGCCTTCAGTCGAACTCAAATGAGACGGTCTGGTCGTCTTATGGTGTGTGTGTGTGTGTGTGTGTGTGTGTGTGTGTGTGTGTGTGTGTGTGTGTGTGTGTGTGTGTGTGTGTGTGTGTGTGTGTGTGTGTGTGTGTGTGTGTGTGTGTGTGTGTGTGTGTGTGTGTGTGTGTGTGTGTGTGTGTGTGTGTGTGTGTGTGTGTGTGTGTGTGTGTGTTGATGCCAACACCTCCTGGTCTTCACTGCTGACAATCCTCTTAATGCAGCAGAGCAGCTCTGACCCCGATGACACGCCGTCACCTATCAGTCCAACACACACTGCACGGGGAGGGGTACGCACACACACACACACACACACACACACACACACACACACACACACACACACACACACACACACACACTCCCTCTCTCTCTCTCTCTCTCCTGGGGAGGGAGATAGTTCTCAATGGAGTCGGAGCCAAGAAGAGGGATTGAAGGAGCTCTGTGGTTATCAATGGAGACCAGTGACCACTGGGACACACTGGGATGACTGGTGTGTGTGTGTGTGTGTGTGTGTGTGTGCGTGTGTGTGTGTGTGTGCGTGTGTGTCTTTGTTTACACACTGCAAACAATCTGTGGTAACTTCTTTTGTTTGCTCCTACGTTCAAATCGTCTTTGTTTTTGTTTAGAAAATGTCAAACAGATTATTTCACTTTTTGAAATTACAAAACAAAGACTAAACCATTGGGCCGACATCATCCCGATGAACACATTATGTTATATATAATATATTATATTTTGAAACACAACATAATCCTCATCAACACAAGAGAAACATGTAAATCCTGTTGTTTCATCAGGTTGTTTTTCTGTGCAGCTGAAACATTAGTTTTCATTTCTTGATACAAACATTTGCAGTCGAGTTGATTTTATTGAGAACAGTGAAATATTCTCTCTGCAGCGTTTGTGTCATCAGATGAAATAATTTAGTTTTGATTATTCCTGTTCTTCATATTGTTCATTCTTTAAGTTTCTTAAAACAAAATAATAACCGACATATAAATAAATTATGATAATTCTTGATTTTAAGACAGAGAGGCCAAGAATAGAAATTGGTTCTTGCTCATGTACCTGGTCCTGCATTCATACATCCCAAAAGTATTAAGGATCAAAGTTTACATAAGTACCCAAAGTTTAACTAGTGATTCTGCAAAATGGAATATACATTTAATTATAATAATTGTTCCATGAATGAATTTAATTCTGCAGCTGATGAAGATGAAACTGATTCTGTTGACTTTATAAAAACAGAATCTATTAAATAAGGGTAATTTTATTATTTCAGGGAAATTAGTTTAAATAAAGTTTGTACAAACACAATGAACCAAAGATATATTATATGAAAGTGTGTGTGTGTGTGTGTGTGTGTGTGTGTGTGTGTGTGTGTGTGTGTGTGTGTGTGTGTGTGTGTGTGTGTGTGTGTGTGTGTGTGTGTGTGTGTGTGTGTGTGTGTGTTGGCACTGATGTGTTTAGGTGAAATCTGTGTATTGTTTGCTGGCAGCCTATTGGGTGAGATAATCATGTCCCCGTGTGTGTGTGTGGACAGTGGACAATGAATGTCTTTAGAAAGTAAAAGAGAAAAGAAGCGCTTCCCTCGGTCACAATAGCCGATGTGTTCTCGCCGCCTCGCTCGCCGGATTACTGCTACCAGGATAACTCTAATCCTGCAGGCACACCTCGCCATTCATTCAACGCCGGCTCCGCCAAACAGAGCCGGGTTTGGTGGTGTTAGTGTGTGTGTGTGTGTGTGGGGGGGGGGGTCTTGGTGTAATTAATTAGCAGTGAATAAAGACGCAGAGTAAGAGCATTAACGCAGAGAAACGAGGAATCCTGCTTCGCCTCGTTTCTTATTGATGCAGGACGCTGGTTTATCAGCCAGATCCAGGACTGTCTGTCATTAATAACAACACAGTGTATATATATGCACATTTCTATACATTGACGCTGAGCACATAAACATGTTGTGAGGTTCAGATGTGTTTACTAATTAACAAGATGGTGCCTATTCATTATCAGCTGAGAGAGACGGAGGGGGACAGACAGTGGGACAGATGTGTAGGTTGGACGGACGAATGAGCGGATGAAGAGAAACTAGAAAACATTCACTGAGTTTGAAAAGGTCACAGACGACTGTTTGACTCATGTGTCGACCGTGATGTTGAAAGAATCATTTCCAAAGTTTCATTTTCTCGTTATAAAAACATTGAATTTAATAGTTTTCTCTTTTAAAACTGTGACATCTTGAAAAAAGACGTCTAGTGGATGAAGGACCACGAACAGATCACCTGTTTGAAGTTAACTGGTCGATCACAAGCTCCTTCAGGGCGACTCCTCAGCTGCTGTTTCCTCGGTTCACAGAGTCGAAGGTCGAGCTGAGATGTGGTGTCTGGTCTACGGAGGATTTACAGTTAGTTCAAATCTTTACACACCAAATCCGCATTGTTCGGATTTGTTTTTTGAATCCGTCATAAAAATCGTCACACACAGAAACATTACACACTGAGTCCGATGTGTTTCATTCTTCTATGGAGGAGTGAGGCTGATTTAGTTTCTTCTCACTTCTTGAACATTTGATTCCTGAGAAACTTCAGGATTGGAGCTGAGAAAGTGTCCTCATCGCTTCCACGTCTGTTTCAGGACGTCAGTGATTCAGGTTAATTCTCCACCAGCTCTGAGAGCATCATTCAAAAGAAGAAACTCATTTCTCTGACCCAGTTGATCCTGAACAGCTCAAACCATCGCAGCAAATGGAACCTGTTCAGAACTTCAAACTCCACGTGTAAACGTGACTGAAGTCGTCCTGAGAAGGATCCACCTACTGGATCAAACCTGGAACTACACACATGAAGGACTTTGACACAGAGTCGAGCTGCTGTGACGCACTCGATCCTCGAGACTGAGACTCAACATGTTTTTCTTTTCAGGCAAAATAAACTTAAGGAAGCTGCTGTTTGTGAACTGTCCTCATGTTACTGAGCAGCTTGTGTCTTGTCCCAGGTGAGTCCCTGTTGGTCGTGGACGAGGGCTCCTCAGCATGTCTGTGTGGGGGGGTCCTGGGGGCCTCAGACCCCGACAGCGCCCAGGACCAGCTGACCTTTCACCTGGAGACCCCGCCGCTGCACGGCTTCCTGGAGAACACGCTGCCAACGCCTGGATCTGAGAAGAGCAACGCAGGAGTCCGAGTCGGTCAGTGGGTCTTTCTCTGTTTGTGAGGACATTGTTCACTGGTCGTCTGTTTGAAGGTGAACATCTGGATTGAAGTTGTGACGGTTGAGGGTTCGAGGCTGAGAATCCATCATGTGTCCTCACTAGAATAGAAACGTGTGTTTGAGGTAAACATGACCTGACTGGAGGTTGTTTTTTCCCAGAATCCTTCAGTCTCGTCCATCTGACCTCTGGTTTCATCAACTACGTCCAATCTGAACACAAAGGGGCGGAGCCAACAGTTGACCAGCTGTCCATTAGTGTGAGTGATGGCTTGCATCGCTCCGCCCACGTCCCCTTCTACATCATCATCAATCCAACCAATGATGAGACGCCTTCTCTGCTGCTCGCCAACTTCACCGTACGTCCACTGCAGATTCACTTCAGCGCTAAAGCTCTGAGAAAATCAGGGCTTTCTGGTGTGTAATACTCATTACACCCTCCTGGGGGCGCCACACAGTTGTAAGGTTCTTGTTGTTGTCCTCCTGCAGGTGAAGGAGGGTGGGATCAGGGAGCTGACTCCGTCCATACTGAACGGTTTGGACCTGGACGCCCCTCAGGACCTCCTCAGCTTCACCGTGGTGCAGCCGCCGGTTCACGGGCGCCTGATCAACGGAATCTACGGTGCCGAGATGAGCCGCTACAAGGAGATGGGGGCCGACCTCCTGCAGAGGAGCCTCCCCGTCACCTCCTTCACCCTGCAGGAGCTGCGACAGGGTGAGGAGCCGACAACCTTTATTTCTGAGAGTGTGGGACCAAAAATGGACGTAGACGATGCAGAAGAGCCTGAAACGTGTCTTCTGTGTAGTGACCAGCAGGGGGGGACTCCACTGGTAGTTTCTATAGAAGTCTATAGAAAGTGACTTCTCACTTTATAACGTCAGGAAACATTCAGGAGTTTCTGTCTCAGTCTCTAGTTTCAAGTCTTCTTCAAACAGCTGATGTTCATTTAGTGAATTATGATCATTTAGAGTCAAACAGACCATAAAGCACCGGATGTGTTGTTTTCGCTTTTCTTCCTCCACGTTAATTTATCGTCCAGTTTCCACAAAGATAAAGTATCTATCTATATCTATATCTATATATATATAGATATAGATAATAAACCAGAACATCACTCAGCACAGATCTCACCTCCAACAACAACAATCCCCAATTCCTTTTCAGGGAGGAAGCACCTGGTTTATAACTAATTATACATTATTTATCTCTCTCCTCCTTCTCCTCTTCTACTCAATGCCAAATATCTTTGCCCTCACTTTCACCTGCCTCTTCATCATCACCCTCCTCCTCCTCCTCCCTCCACAGGCATGAAGATCATGTACATGCACGATGACACAGAAACCCTGGAGGACGCCGTGGCTCTGCAGCTGACAGATGGCGTCCACACAGTCCGGGGGACGGCTCAGGTCACTGTGCTGCCGGTCAACGACGAGAAACCACGACTGCTCAAGTACACACACACACACACACACACACACACACACACACACACACACACACACACACAGACACACACAGGCACACACACACACACACACACACACACACACACACACACACACACACGCACACACGCACACACACTCAGATTTGTGAGAGATGATATGAGGATTTAGTGTTAAATAGTTTGTTAATGTGACGTTTGAGGAAACGTGTGTGTGAGTATTTTTTATATTTATAAAATAAGTGACTGTGAACAATAATAAACAAGGACGTTTTATTTATGGTCCAGATTTCAACACACTGACGCTGATAATTTACACTTTGACATTAAATGTGATGAGATTCTGTTTCTCATCTTGTTCCGGTCACAGACTGAAGACGACCACACGTCTCCACTTCCTCCTGTTGCACAGAGATGAAGCCAAAATATCTCCGATACAAGTGCTGCCATCTTGTGGTGATGACGTCATTCGGAGTCAGAGTCTGTGCAGTAGTGATGGTGGAGTGGAGGCGTGGTATCGAGGACCAATCACAAGTCAGTGTCAGCTGTCAATCATCACGTCTCAGCCTGTTTTATATCATCAAAGAACTGATTCAAACCAAACTGATCAGAAACTTGAACAAACGTCAGAGAGAAGAACTGAAATGACAGAAACATCTTTGACTTTCTGGTGTTGATCTCCGTCATGGCAACAACATTCATATCATCTGTTCCTGGTGAGCAACTTTTATTTTGAAAGGTCGTGACTGGGTCTGAAGATTGTGTCGTTGTTTAACATGATAACAACAGTTCAGTAAATCATTCAAACTTATATATAAACACACGTGAAAAATTAGGAAGAAAATTCAGATTCATCTGATGAAAACATTAAATCTTCAGTGCAGATAAACCAGGTAGGATGAACACAAAGTTTTCTATCTTCACTCTGCAACACAGACTGATAATAAAAAGCTCTGAACACAAACTATAAAAAGTGACAATGAATAAATCTGGAACAGCACAGGACAAGAGAACACAACATTACAGACACACACGTTTACAACAGCAACTGGTTTAATATCGTCAGTCAAACTGCTGCAGTGGAGTCAACATGGGGAGGATGGGGGGGGGGGAGGGTGTTGGGGGAGGATGAGGAGGAGGGGGGGGGGTGACCTGGTGTTTACAGAGGACGACAGAAGAGTGAACGAGTGATTGGGAATTTTCATCCTTCACTGGGTTCCTCATGCCGTCCCATCATGCCCCCCCCCCCACCTCCACACTGTCCCCAGATCAGTTGTCGGCGTGCGGGGGTGCGGGGGTGCGGGGGTGCGGTGGCACAGGCCGAGCTGGTCCTGTAAAGGCCACCGAGGCAGAAGTAACACCGAGACTTGGCAGATGCCGGCCTCCTTGTTTTTGCGTTCCTGCAGGACGGACGTGGCAGCTTCTGTCCTGCGTGGATTTTACTTCCGAGTGAAGAAGCAGCCAGACGGTTTCTGATGTTCAACCCCCCCCCCCCCCCCCCCACCACCACCACCTCCTGTCCCAACACCACCTCCACAGATCTCCCATGATCCCTCCTGGAAAACCTGCTCTCACTCAAGTTTTCAACTTCGTCAGTATCTTTGTCCGTCACGTGCAGGAAGAAAGATTCTGATACTTTTACATCCTGTAGCTAAAACTATATTTTAATGACACTGTATGTACGTGTCATTAGGAAAAAGGCTCCGCCCTCTACCTGGACAGGTGGAGGAGACCAAACACAGAGATGAAAGTAAACACTGGACGTAGATCGACAACTGTACGTAAAGATGGACGACACGACAGCTCCCATAGTGAGGCCAAAACATGTTGATTGACCCCTGGTTGTCTCCTCCATGTTAGCAGATGGGACATGGACCAAACTAAAGAATCAAAGTAGACGTTAAATAAATGTTTGTAAAGATGTTTCTGTCATTTCAGGTCGTTCTTCTCTCTCTGATGTTTGTTCAAGTGTTTCTGATCAGTTTGGTTTGAATCAGTTATTTGATGATATAAAACAGGCTGAGACGTGATGATTGACAGCTGAGACTGACTCCTGATTGGTTGAGCGTGGGTATGGGCGGGACCTCGATACCTTGATCACTAACAGACTCCAAATGGCGTCATCACCACAAGATGGCAGCGTTTGTATCTGAGATATTTTGGCTTTTTGTTTCCCAGTGGGGGACGTGGAGACGTGTCTTCGTCTTTATTTACAGTCTTGGACAAACATGAATAAAAGTCTAAAGCTTGTCCCCTAAATGTACTGTGAATATTACAGTTTCTTCTTCGTTGGTGTTCCAGGAACGCTGGGCTGGAGGTGGACTCTGGCGAGCGGAGGGTGATTTCCAGTGTAGCTCTGGAGGCCGAGGACATGGACACGCCCCCAAACCAGGTGTACTTCTTCATCAACGCTGCACCGCGGTTTGGAACGCTGCAGCTCAAGGTGTGTGTGTGTGTGTGTGTGTGTGTGTGTGTGTGTGTGTGTGTGTGTGTGTGTGTGTCTCATCCATTTATTCCTTCAAACTAAAGGTTGTTAACCAGGTGACGCCTCAGGACTCACTGGTCTGTATCGGTTCTGTGTGACTCTGCAGACGGAGTCGGGTTGGACCGAGCTGTCGGCCGCTCAGAACTTCACTCAGCACGACGTGGAGCTGAACCGTCTGTGGTACCAACACAACAGCAACGCCAACGCCGCTGCCTTCAAAGGTCACGACAGCTTCCGCTTCACCCTCAGCGACCTGGAGAACGAGTCTCCTGCTCAGAGCTTCTTCATCTCCGTCCAGACTGTGCACAAAGGTCAGAGGTCAACTCACCGATCCCTCACCTGTAGAACACCTGAGACTGTGGAGCTAAATGCTCAATGTTAATGTGGAAGTAATGAAGTTCAACATGTTCCTTCATCGTAGTTTAGCACGTTAGCGAGGAAACTAAAAACTGAGGCTGATTTAAAAGTTAATTCCTGAAACATCTGACGTCCAGCTGCTTTAAGGACGAGGAAGAGGAGGAGGAGGAGGAGGAGGAGCATGAAGAGGAGGAGGTGCTCAGATCATAAAATGTCTGAAGTCACAACAGGAACGTTCTGGCACACAAACAAATGTCCGTGTTTACACCTTCACACACCTCGGCCCTCTGTGGCCCCGGCCAGGCTTCATTCATTATTGAGGGCCCCCCCCTCCAGCCTCTTCCAGCTCGCTGTGCCAGCTTTGCCAGTCGGGTGAACACGGTGCTTCGAGGCCTCGGCCCTTCTGGCTCCGGGCCCTCTGATCCTGGAGGAGCCGAGGTGAGAAACGGACGACCTCCTCAGCCGGTGAATAATTAACAGAGGAGAGGTGGAGCAGCTGTGGAGGGGCGTTGGCTCATCTCCTCTGGGTGCTCCTCCTCCTCCTCCTCCTCCTCCTCCTCCTCCTCCTCCAGCACCACTCCAAAAAACTGCTTCAGCCTGTTTAGATTTTTACATTTTAGTTCAGTTTTGATGTGTGAAGTTTCAGGTTCATGTTTTCTGTTTCTCTCTGTTCTATATTTTTATAGATATGAAGATGGTCTGTATGTTTACAGCTCTTTACAGAACACTTTCACATTCACACACATTCACACACACATCTATGCTCAGCCTCTTTCCCAAGGACACTTTGACATGCGAAGCCCCCCCCACCAGCCACCACTTGTGTGTGTGAATCTGAAAAGCTGCGCTCATTGAAACTAAACGTCTAAACCACCACATTGTCGACCAATCAGAGACGTCCCCCATCCTCTCCACCCCCCCATCACGCCATCCACTCATTGGCATAATCATATAATACATTCCCTAACCCTAACCCCTAACCCAGACCTAACCCTAAAGTCTTGACCCTCAGTCCATTGAAGAAGTGAGGACCAGACAAAATGTCCTCACTCTGTAAGTCTGTGCTTAAAACGGTCCTCACAAATGTATAAGTACAGGAACACACACACACGTTTCAACCACGGTTTAAATCAATTCCCAAATGAATAGAAAGATTAAAAGCTGCAGCGCTCTGACCTTTGCCCTCTGTCGGCCTCCAGGTGACATCGTGCTACTGAGCAAGGCAGTGCATCTGAGGGAGGGGCAGCGGGTCGTCCTCAACACCGACATCCTGCTGGCGTCTGACACGGGGGGGCGTCCGGAGGAGCTTGTTTACACTGTGTCGGTCCCGCCTCGACGCGGCCTCGTCCACGGCGTCCGGCGGCCCGGAGTCCCGCTGACCGGCTTCACGCAGCTGGACGTCGCCGCCCACAGAGTGTGTTACACACACGACAACAGCCACGACGCCGAGTCCGACTCCTTCAGGTGAGGGAACTCACAGCAACACTCACTTCAGTCGTCATGGTGACGGCACATTTCAGCTCCGTGGTCATTGGTCTGGGAGTTTCCTGGAAGCTGGTGAAAGGAGAAGTCAGGCAGCAGCTGATGCATCAAGGAGACCAGGAGGTGAAACAACATGTCTCCCACAGCCTCCCAGTACATCTCCCTCACCCTGCCTCACCCATGAAGGTCCCTCTCTCTGTTACATGGAGGTGTTTGCATCCTGTTGGACAGTTCAGTGTAAAGTGTGTGTTCATGGATCACATTGTGTCCTCACGTCTGGTGAAACACACAAAGAGTGAAGACACCACAATGTCCTGTGGGTCCTTTATCTATAACCTGACCTGGGTTCTGCTTAGAGACAGAAGGAGGATCTGTGGAACCAGACAGGCTCTACTCTCCTGTACAGATAGAATATACACTATACTTAATATATAGTGACAGATACTGTAATGTGGGAGGATGTCAAAAAGTCCTCAACAGTCATGTGACGCCTCAACGACAGAATAAAAGGAACCACAGTGATTCTGAGGGATGTGAAGATTCAATGATCAGGTCCCAGTGACCTGTCAATCATTCATACTGTAGTTTGATGGAGATTGTACAGCAACTATTTTTTATCTTTCTAAACTTTCACTTGTGTCCACATCTAAAAACACACACCTGAGCATCGTGTGTTGTCATGACAGCAGATGATGAATGAGCATTATCAGGAAAATAACAACAGTGCTGGCACGATGGCGGCCAGAGCGCCGGCCACAGGCGCCCGTCCCTGGGCAAATATGGCCGACAACGAAGCCAGATGTTACACCAGGGCCTGTGTGTGTGTGTGTGTGTGTGTGTGTGTGTGTGTGTGTGTGTGTGTGTGTGTGTGTGTGTGTGTGTGTGTGTGTGTGTGTGTGTGTGTGTGTGTGTGTGTGTGTGTGTGTGTGGTGGCCGGTGTGCTGAGGCCCGGGGCAGTTTGTCAGCTGCAGGGCTCAGAGGCAGATTGTGTTGGCAGACGACTGAGAGGACGACAAAATACACACATGTACAAACACACACAGCTCGTTTTCAGGTCCAGTGCTCTGTCAGTTGTCACCACAGTGTGTGTGTGTGTGTCTGTGTGTGTACAGATATCTTTGTGAGGACATTTTGGCCGGTCCTCACTTTCTGACCCACTTTGAATGGACTTGGTTTTAGGGTTAGAATTAGATTCATGTATTTAGTTTGGTTCAGGTTACCTCACTAAGACAGAAGTACAAACGTGTGTGTGTGAGGATTGAAGCTACTGATCTAATTTGACTTAACCACGTTTCGTACTCTTCTTCATCTTCATCTTCTTCTTCTTCTTCATCTTCATCTTCATCTTCTTCTTCTTCTTCATCTTCATCTTCTTCTTCATCTTCTTCTTCTTCTTCATCTTCTTCTTCTTCTTCTTCTTCTTCTTCTTCATCTTCATCTTCTTCATCTTCATCTTCTTCTTCTTCTTCTTCTTCATTTCTTCTGATTGGATGCTGCTGCAGACGTGTAGCAAAGATTCATATTTATATATTTTACATTGGATACAGAAATTGTTTCTCGCTGTATATAAGTGTAGATTGTCATCCAGCGTTATTTAAGGCTGCAACTATATTATTTTCAAAATGCGACGACGTAAAATCTGATCCTATTTATTTATTAATAACACTTATCGTATTAGAGAAACTATTTGACGTTGGCTTTTCGTTTACGTCTGTCTTCCCAGTTTCGTCGTCAGTAACGGCGTCTCGTCACGCAGCGGCAGCCTCCACTTCACCATCGAGCACGGTGACCGCATCCCCCCGACCCTCAACCGCAATGTCGGCCTCCGGCTGCAGGACGGGGCCACAGAGGTCATCTCCGCCGAGCGGCTGCAGCTCACCGACCCCGACACCCCCACCGCCAACCTGAGCTACATCATCACGCAGCCACCGCGCCACGGTAAGCTGCTGCTGAGAGGAGCCCCCCTGACCCCCCCGCTGAGGTTCACCCAGATGGACGTGGACAGGCTGGACCTGGCTTACCGGCACGACCCGGGCAGCCCGGCAGAGATCGACAGCTTCTACTTCCTGTCGACTGACGGAAACAACAGAGGATACCTGGAGTTTGGACAACTGAGAGAAGAGCCTGCTGTGTTCAACATACAGGTGCACGCACAACACAACACAACGCAACGCAACACAACACAACACAACACAACGCAACACAACAGAACACAACACAAACACACAGTCAGGTGGCGAACACCCTGAGACTGTTTGTGATTGGAGGAATTGTTAGGTTGTGTGTGTGTTTGTGTTTAAAAGGATTCATCATTAACATTTTACAATGATTTGTTGAACTGATTATTCAACTGTTGTATTTTTATGCGGAGCCACAGTTAAATTCATTCATTATTTTTTAATAAGTCAAAATCTTCAAATGTCTTTTCTCATCTTTAATCTAAACACATATTCACTTTAATATTGATTTTAATATCGATCCTCTAGTTTGATAAATCTCTGTCACCATCAGTCAACTGTTGATCAGTTCTCTTTTTCTTTTATTTCTTAAAAGTGAATAAAAAAGATCAGCTGAAAATCATTTCCATTTGGAGGAAGACGAGGAAACAGGAAGTTAAATCATCAGATCTGAGTCTGATCATGTGACAATAGCGCCTCCCAGAGCAGTACAATACTGCCACCTTGTGGACAGAAGTGGGAACTGAAGGAGCAATCAATCTCTATGAATTATCAATTACTATAATTGTATATAAATATACAATTATAGTAAATATATAAATATATATATAAATATATATTTATATATGTAGTATATATATATTTTTTCTTTTTCTAGGAACAGTACAACAACAGTATGACTGTATAAGGAGACGATGTTGTCATAACTCCACTGTGCATCGTCCTATCACCACGGAACTTCTGTCACATGATCAGAGTCCAAGCCTGAACAGCTCTATGTGTCAATATTTCCTCAGGGTCATAGCGCCACCTATTGATCAGTGTGAAAATTGATTTGTTGTAACATTGTCCAATTGACACAAAATTGCTCACGCTACATCAGAGCCCCAACTTGAACGGATCTATTAGTCTGTACGTAATAATACTGATGGCGCCACTTACTGGCAACAGGAAATAAGCTTTGTTTTACAACTATCATTCAATTTACATAAAATTTTCACAGTGTGATATGCAATTGATAGCGTGGATCGTAATGAGCAATTAGCAGGCAAGGATCGACATCACGTGACGGACGCAGGAAGTGAAGCGTTTGTCCTTGCCGCAGTGCGCAAAACGCGTGCAACGTGGAGACGGGCGCTTGGTCATTGATCGCTCTCTCCACCGACCGCAACAGGCTTCAACGTGTGTGTGCTCGGGCCCGTCAGTGCTACAACGTAGCACTAGTTTTCTTTTGCCTTCCAAAAATCCCGAATCTCCTAATATTTGAATATTTGCTGAGCTAAGTCAAGAAAGGACTTAGAAAAGAGAACTGTCCTAATTCTGACAAGTGTGTTCTTGCACCTTAAGCACAAATTACTGCATGAATTGTTCTGAACTACACTGATACACATACTTTACACTGCATTTACTCAAAGTCCAAAAGCAATATGTAGTTTTTTAGCTGTAGGCTGTCATTCAAATATTGAACCTTATTCAGGATATTCTCACTTTCTGAGACGCATCTGGTTCATGAGATGAATTATCTGTATTTCATCATTGAGCTGAAACAAAGGAGACGAAGGAGCTTTGTGTGATCACACATGTTGTGTCTTTGTGTTTAAACCAATTGTGTTTATCTGCCTTAATGTTGCTGTTTATGTAGCCGCACGCACACACACACACACACACACACACACACACACACACACACACACACACACACACACACACACACACACACACACACACACACACACACACACGCACACACACACACGCTCTGAGCCCTCCTCTGCTCCTCTGTGTTCAGGTGGACCAGGTTGACAGGACCCCTCCCAGTCTGACCACCAGACGCAGCCCCAGCACGGTGGTGGATTTGGGGGCCGGACGTTTCGGCCTCTTCATCACCAACAAACACCTGCAGGGGTCCGACCCCGACAGCCCCACGGAGGAGCTGGAGTTCTCCATCAGCAGGCCTCCTCACTTCGGTTACCTGGAGAACGGCCTCACAGGTCCGGACAGCAGCTCTGCTCCTGAACCGTTTCTCTCTGGTTGTGAAAATGAAACGAGGTCCGGTCCAGAGTGTTGGTGGTGTCAGTGCTGAGCTGCTGTGTCCTCTTGTCCCACCAGGGGGCTACATCCGAGGTCGCTTCACCCAGCGGGACGTGGACCAGCGGGCCGTGGTGTTCGTCCTCCCGGCCGACATGGAGGTGACGGCCGACAGCTTCGAGTTCCGCCTCACGGACCCGGCTGGAAACACGATGCTGCCTGAAGTGTAGGTGGAGGAGGAGCTGCTGCTGAGGGACGGACACGTGTCCATCACCTTGTGTCCACATACTTATGGCCTCGACCTTATTGAACCCTTCAGTCTCCAGACGAACAGACTGGAGACTTCCTGTTTGTGCTACACGTCATTATAATGTGTGTACATATATACTTTAAAAACTGCTCTTACAAAGAACTTCACAAAGAGAAAACATCAAAGACACAAAGTAAATGAATACAGTAACATTTAAATCATTGACATCAAATGACATGATGTATATATATCATCATATATCATGTGTTGTGTATTGTGTGTATACATGGTGTGTTTGTGTGTCCCCTGTAGATTAGAGCTGTTCTGGTCCCGGGTGGACTTGTCTGCGACCTGCTACAGAACCTGTGAGACCTCAGGGACTCTTCAGATCCAGATCCAGCGCAGTGGGAGGAGCTTGGACCCGGCGTACGTTGCGATTCAGGTACGACGTCGCGGCCTTGCAGAGAAAGTGTTAAACACATGGAACCAATCAGAGCTCAGGATTTGTCGTGTGTGTGCAGGTGGAGGAAGGTTCGGCCAAACTGGGAAGAGATTTCACCCACAGCTCAGCTTCTCTCATCCAGTTTGACCCAGGTCTGAAGTTATATATTATATATTACATTATCTATATATCCATAAATCAGTGTAATGGTGATAACTTCCATCCTGTTTGGTTTCAGGCGTCAGTGTGAAAACCTGGAACATTTACCTGATGGACGACGGCCTGGAGGAAAACCACGAGACCTTCACCGTCGCCCTGAAGAATCCAAAGAACGCCGTCCTGGGCCAGAGGACGTCAGCGAGCGTGGAGGTCATCGACCCCAGAGGAGGTCGGACACTCAACTGTCAATGAAATAACTTCAGCACTGAGGGAAGATGGAGACTGAAAGATTTGAGCTGAGTCGTGTCTGTTGTCTCAGGAAGCTGCGACCCCGATGAACTGGTGGTGGACGAGGGCGGGAAGCCTCCACCTCCTCGCCTCCCTGACCCCCCCAGGCCGGAGGAGGACGAGGACCCCGTCACCGACATCGAGGCGGAGCTGATGTGGGAGAACCAGCCTCACCCTCCCAGAGGAGACGTCCCCAACCGCCGGCCCTACCTGGACTACGGAGAGCGGGAACCACAGGACCAGGCGGGGCCCGGCCACGCCCCCCCCCACAGCAGGAGGCTGCCAGGGACGAGCGCGGCGGCGAGCGAAGTCGGACATGGAGGAGTAAAGGTCAGAGACGTCTGTCTGTCCCACATCAGTTAGTTCATTAGGATTCATTGATCAGTGTGAATAGTTAACGAGATTTAAGATTTCACACAGAATATAAAGAGAAAACCAGAGACTCTGCCACCTGCTGGTTTCCTTTCACATTACATCAGGTTTGTTGCCTTGTCGGCCTGTTCGACAGAACCAGACTGTAAATAAAGATGGACGACATGACAGCTCCCTGAAAGTGAAGCCCAATCCTCTGGCTCGCCCCCTGGTGTCTGGCTGCAGTATAGCTCATGAACCTCCTCCTTTAACGTGTCGCACCTCGATACCTCGGCTCCGCCCACGATCACGGCTGCACAGTCTCAGACTCCAACACTAGATGGCAGCGTTCACATCGGAGACATTTAGTCTGTCTTTCTGGAGGAAGTGGAGACGAGTCGCCATCTTTGTTTTCAGGTCATGGTTAAAACACGAGGTTCTATTCTAATAAACACGTTTCTAACGTTCTTCTTCATGAACCTGAAACTTCTTCTGTGAAAAGATATTTGATCAATGTGCTGAATTAATAATCAATGTTTGAACCTTGTTCAGGTTCATCTGTCAGGAGAGAGGACGCCTGGAGACCGAGTGTGGACAGTGAGACACACACACAACAGACACAACACACACACACAACACAGACACACACACACAGACAGACACACACAACACACAGACACACACACACACACACAGACAGACACAACACACAACACACAACACAGACACACACACAACACACAACACACAACACAGACACACACAAATTCACACACACAAACACATGAATAAATGAACGAACGTGATGTCCTCCTCCTCTTCCTCCTCTTCCTCAGTTCCACAGTCTGACTCCTCTTCGTCTGGAGGAACTGAAGCCGGATGACTCTGCGTTGAGCTGGTCTCACAGTCGCCCCCTGCAGGAGGGGCGAGTTGGTGACACTCCTCAGATGGATCATCCAGCACCAGAGCTACGGCAGCACAAGGTACACAAGGTACACACACACACACACACACACACACACTGTTGTCTGGTTCTGTTGTGTGTCTGAAGTGTGTGTCTCTGTGTCTCAGTCGTTCAGCAGCTCGTGTCCTGATGGTTGGACTCACTACAGGAGACGTTGTTACATCATCAGCTCGTCTGTGGCGACCTGGGCCAGCGCTGAGAGAACCTGCTCGCTGCTGTAATACACACAGACACACACATGAATACACACAGTAATACACACAGACACACACATGAATACACACAGACACACACATGAATACTGGCGTGTTCTTTTATCCTTAGGTATGAGAAGAGTCGGTCTTGGTTTGGTTCAAAAAGTATTTATTTAGAAGCAATGAAAAGCTACTACATAGCTATGTGCACTCAACGTACAGGCCCAGGCCGCCTAACAGCACGGGGAAGTCAAGAGTCGCCCCGAACGGACGACAGGTGCAATATTCATAATAGTAGGTAGAACTTCATTGGTCAATAACGAGGGGGAGTCACGTGGCTAGTGCACAGGCCCTAACCCCTGGTCCCAGCCTCAAGGTACTGGAATCCGCCAATGATGAGGAGCCGCTTCCAGGTTCGTCCCTCCTCTGACCGCTGCTGGGCAAATCTTCACATTCTGACAGTTTGGTTTGGTGTTTTAAAACAAGCCTTGAATCGGCTGACAGCTTGTGAGTCTTCAGTATGGCATGTGCCGTTCCTATCTGTCCTTCAGACCCTAGTGGCAGCTGCTGGAATTCTTTCTAAGGGTAGGTCACAGTTTCTTATGAAAACAGTGCATTCATGTATGTGTGATGTTTGAATAAAGCTGATGGAGTTTAGGCTGTAATATAGTAAGTTAGGTATGAGAACAAGTTAAAGTACAGTGTATTGTACGCCACAGATGTACAGTCTTCTCAAACAGGCATTATCAGACAGGTGCAAGACTGAACTGCGATGTGATGTGACACACACACACACACACACACACACACACACACACACACACACACACACACACACACACACACACACACACACACACACACACACACACACACACACACACACACACACACACACACACACATCAACTTCAAGATTAAAACCAGCCAGCAGCGGCTACTAACAGTCACTATGTGAAGGCCACACATTCTCCCACATATTCAGCCCAAACTGTCCCTGCCCCCCCACCTGTCTAACATACTGCATTTGTTTAAAGTTTAGTTTCATTGCCATCTTCACAGACACACACACAAAGAAAAACATAGATTTTAGTCTTAACAATACACACAGTAATACACACAGACACACGCATGAATACACACACGAATACACACAAACACACAGTAATACACACACACACGAATACACACAAACACACAGTAATACACACAGACACACACAAACACAGTAAAACACAGTGTTACACACTAGTACCGATGTGTTAGTTAAAGTTGTTGTTGAACTTTTCACTTCACGTTTCTTATTCAAGGAAAATCTGGAAACAAAACATATTAGTTTCACAAACGTGTCAGAAATCCCAGCGGTTGCCATGGGAACTAATTGGAGTTAATGGAAAGGTTTGATTCCCTCACAGGTTCAACAGCAGCTTGACCAGCGTGCGCTCCAGGAGAGACATGTCCTGGCTGTGGAGGTTCTCCAGGAAGCAGCCGTTCTGGATCGGTGAGTGACGCAGCACGTTCAGGCCTCAGGTTCCAGCTGGTGTGGAGCAGCTGCTGATCCGTTCCCTGCTCCTCAGGTCTGTCTGCAGGTCCGAGGGGCTGGACGTGGGCGGACGGTCGCTCAGTGTCCTTCTCCAGGCTGAGGGGGGCGCTGCCGAGCCGCAGTGGCTCCGGGGGCGGCTGTGTGCTGGTTGAAAACCCCGGCAGCTGGATCTCCTCGAGCTGTTCGGCAGAAACTCAACACGCATTCATCTGTTCATCTCCGGCTCTGAGACACTGAGGATATTCACAGCGTCGTCATGACGACCGGCAGGAACTCATCACGTAACGATGCTGCTCTGAACATTAGTTTTCATATTTTTATCATAATAAAGATGCTGTAGAAACCAAAATAACTAAAAACTGAGACAAATAATTTAAAAACATTTTAAAAACACTTGAAGATTTTTTATTATCATTTAAGACAGAATTAACAATCAGTAGCTATTTTTAAATGCCATTGAACTGAAAATGTAATTAAGATGTCGGATTATTTTAATGTCAAACTCGTCCTCCGCCTCAGTTTGGTACTGGCCATCACTTTCTGTTCAGATCTACACATTGAAATAACAGAACATCACGTGGGAACACGTGAACTCCAGAGAGAAGCTCCTCCCTTTTATAACAAACCAGAGCCCTGAGTCATCGTGCTGCGTTCACTGCACCTGGGAAAATCTCCTTTCACAGAGCAATCAGGAGGAACTGGTGAATCACTCGTCACGTTGCTGCACTTTTAATGTTTCAATATTTTAATAACTCTGGTTCCAGCTTCTTCAGTGAGAAGATTTATTGATTTTCTGTGTTTATTATCATTTTGATCATAAATTTTATCTCTGGCTTTTCGACACCTTGATTTGTTTAACTGTGACGTACGCTTCAATTAAAAGTTTCCACAAATTATTATAAATAATAATTAAAATACCTGTTTGTCACAGACTTGGTTTAATTTAGGTTTAAGGTCAAAGTTCAAACATTTTACACTGAGGTCTCAAGCAGACTGTAAATAAAGATGGACGACATGACGGCTCCCAAAACTGAAGCCAAAGCATCTCTATCGCCCCCTGGTGGCTGGCTGCAGTAAAGGTAATAAACCTCCTCCATGTTAACAGATTGAATTTGTTGTTTGATGATTAGATCAGATTATACTCTGACTGTAAATTACGTCACCACCACAAGATGGCAGCGTTTGTATCTGAGATATTTTCGCTTCTTTTCTGGAGGAAGTGGAGACGTCCATTACGTCCATTTTTATTTACAGCCGAAGGGCTCTACGATAAAGTGTAAAGTGCCTTGAGATAACGAAAGTTGTGATTTGGTGCTAATAGAATTAACATGTTTTATCAATGAGAAGCTCAGAGCTACATTTTCCTCCAGGACATGAACACAGCATTATCACATAAAAGAAAAGAACTAACATTTCTGAACCGTTTCTCGGCTCGTGTCCTAAACTCGTCCTCTTTGACCAGTGTGATTACGAGTGCTAGTCATCTCCATGGTTACTGTGTCAGTCTTTACTGGAGGTTGTCGTCGCTCTGCAGTGGGAGTGGCCTAGCTGAGGATTTTGTGGTAGGGGTGCAGGGGGAGGGAGGAGGTGAACGCTCTGATGTCGGTGATGAGCGTGGCGTCCTGCAGTGACGGGGAGGAGGCCGACAGGAAGGTCAGCTCGCTGACTTCGCCGTAGGATGAGGTGGGGGGGTTGTCAGAGCCGTCTGAGCCGCAGGCGACGCCCTGATCCGGTGGGTCGTTCTCCTCCACCCCGAAACCCACCACCTGACCGGAGACAGAAAACACACGAGTTAAAGAATCACCTCACATCTTGTGGAGCTTCTATCATCATACGACAGATTCTGAAACAAACAGACTCGTTTTCTGATCATGTGTTCGTTCCATAAATCAATAATTTAGAACCAAACACAGAAGAGATCCCATGTTTAAATTGAGCCTCCAGATCAAACTCACATGAACACTGAGCTTCCTGCTCCTGGTGTTTCTGTGCTCCAGGAACCAGGAGACCAGCTCCTCCTGAGTGAAGAGCTTCAGAACCTGGATCTGCAACAGAGACCACAGCAGGTTACAACCACAGACTGGACCTGGATCACAAACAGGACTGTAGTCAGCGTTTGTCCTGTGAAGCAGCAGCAGCAGGTTGTCGGGTCCGACTCGTTTCAGTGCAGTTCTGAAAACAGCTGGAGAGAAATGAGTTGATGAAAATATAACAGCAGGTGAAACTGTTTCACAGGTGGCTGAACAGAACGATACAACTTTATTGCTGTTGAATGATGAAAACCTGTCAGGTTGAGCTTTTTGAACTTCTTCCTGTTCAGTTTCATTTCACTTGACATCGCAAACTAAATGAATTCAGAGGGTCAGGAGCTTTATTTTATAACGTTTAAAACAGGAAAACAAGAGAGAAATGTCCTCGTGTGTGTAAATATCTTTGTGTCTCACCTCCTTGTTGAGCCGGTCGAAGACGTACTGCTGGGTGACCACCTCAAACCAGTTGCGGTCCACTTCCTCTCCCAGGTGAGCGTCCTCGCACTCCTTCAGCTTGATGAGGGCCGTCACCTGGGTCCTGAAGGCCTCCTCGCTCAGACTCGCCAGACGCTCCCCGAAACTGACCAGGAACTCTTGGATCTTCGCCTCCACAAAGTCGGTGCTGCGAGGAGAAGAAGACGTTCTTTAACGGCTCGGCTTTGAGCTGTCACCTTCTCTGGAGCTCCACGGTAACAAAGTCACCTCACCTAAACTTGGTGGCCTGTGTTTCCACGGTGACGGAGAAGCCCAGCACTCCTGAGGTGTTCCTGCAGGTTGGGTACACCTGGTACCTGGAGGTCGAGGATCAGAGAGGCTTGTTTGGGACGGTTCGAGAAACATCATCGGTCAGTTTATCTCAGTGCAAATGAACACCACTCACCCCAGTGTCTCCTTCGTCCTGAGGAAGTCGAAGCAGGGCTCCTCCATGTGCATCTGAGAGGACACGAGGACATGAGGACACAAGTCACATTGACAGGAACACAAGTTTTACAGGTGCACTTGTTTTGACTTGTTTGCAGTTATAATATCATAATAAGACTTTTCTGCAGCAGCACAACAGATAAAGCTGCAGCGAGAGTGAGGAGAGTCTGACCTGAAAAAGTCCATTTTAAAGTAAAATAAAACTTACACACATGTATTTGCAGTTATATTTCACAATCTCAGCAGCTGACATGTTCACAACATCCGAGACTTATTCTGTTCATGTTCATGGGGATTTTTGATTAGTGTTATTATTGTAAAATGTTTTCATGCTCTAATGTTCAGTCGTCACTGTCCTCAGACTGTCCATCGCTGCAGCTCCTCTTTTCAGCCTCTGTCTCAAACTCTTGGTCTCTTTAAGACCCCCCTCCTGATGAAGCCCACTCTGCTCTGATTGGCCAGCTGCTCCACTCCGTTGCGATTGGTTAACTCCTTTGAACCGGTGTCGGAGACGTCAGTCTCTGCTCTCGCTTCACCTGCGGAACGTTCAATCTCAAAGCGTTTTGCTAGCGTTTCCAGGTTGAACGACATTTTGGCTAAAATCTGTGTACGAGGTTCGTTTTCTCTGGTTTGGTGGGTGTGTCAGAGGTGTTGTCCAATCAGCAGTGACGTGTATATAAACCCCGCCTTATTAAAGAAACAGTGACACTATGGATTGTAAAGTTCTCTACAGATGCAGCAGCGGCTGTTTCACATCAACTGAAGATGTTAGACGATAAAGACAGACTGAAACATAAGGTGTATTTTATTAAAGACGTATTTAAACTCGTCTACGCTGAGATTTCTTCTACAAGAACAAGAAGAATGACCTTCTCAGCTTCGTCACTAGTGTTGGTGAGTTTGTGTAAAACGTGTCAACACTCACCACCATCAGCTCCATGAGGGCGTGCTCTCTGAGGTTCTTCAGCCCCGACTGAAACAGACAGATTCAACTTTTAACACACAACAATGGATGTTCAGGACGAGAGGAGACACGTGAACTGATGATCCTCAGCCGAAGAACAAACCTCAGTCCACCTAAATATGTATCTATGTATTTAAATATGATTCAGTTCCTCATTTCTTTCTTTAGTGCTTCTTTTATATACACTTTGTTCTATTGCCTATATTACTGTTTAATCATTTTTTAAATTTAAAATGAAAAGTAAAAAATTACATCTTTCTTTTGCCAACATTTGTATCGTATTTGCTGAAGTTCAGTGAAACTGGGAATTTATCTGTGACCCTCAAACTAAAAACTGTGTTGGATCTTTAGATTGTTTTCAGTGCTGAGCTGCAGACATTTCTTTACCGTCATGGTGTGATAGAAACGTACGTTTCCTCAGGAGAGAAATCAAGAGGAACACGTTTCTCCTCGTTCTCACCTGGTAGTAGACGGTGACTTCAGAGTTGGCGTCTCCCTTATTGAGAGATTTGACTTTACAGAGATGATTATTGTGAGGCAGCTCCACCACCCGGAACAACACGGGGACCTCTGCAGACAGAGGCTGGTACTGCAGCTTCCTGCAGGGACACACACCAGGTCAGACTGATATTTAAATCAACTTATCTATCGTCCTCATCATCTGGTTTGTTTCTTCTGGTAAATAATAAAAACTCAATGGATCGATCTTTACATCCAAATGTTTAACACCGTCAACACTGTAATTTAATGACATTTTAAGAATTCAGGGGTGTGAATACTCTTTGTCAGATGACAGAATTCTCACTTTTGAATCAAATGTAAATTATACATGTAAAGTACATTAATGTGTAAAGCAGGATACTCACTGGGTGAAGTACTGCAGAAACTCCCTGGACTCCTGGTGGAGGAAACATCGAGCAACAGATTAAAACAGAACTAGATGTAAACTAGAAGGATCATCCTTCCACCAGGGTTCCTGGTGATGTGTCCAGTAGTTTTTGTCAACTTGTTTTGTGATGTGTTGGTCTGTGTGTGTCTCACCGTGCTGGTGAAGTTTCCCTGAACCAGTCCCTCAGTGTACAGCTCCGCCTTCAGCCCGGTGACAAAAGCCATGAGGTCGTCGACGGTCAGACCTTTGACAACGGCCTGATACTTCTGAATGACTGACCAGCGACAGTGCTCCAGGATCAGCAGACGAACGTCTCTGCAGAGAGAGAGGGACAGTGTGTTGTTTCTTACAGTCGAGCTGCAGAGTTCGATGTTCAGGTTAGTTCCTCTCTCACGTCTGAGCACAGCAGCTGCTTAGCTTAGCATAAAGACTGGAAACAGAGGGAAACTATTAGCCTGGCTCTGTCCAAAGGAAACTAAACCAACCAGAGCCTTTCACTGAGAAGTTCCCAAAGTTTTCAGCCTGAGACAAATTCACACCCACCTGGTTCAGTCTGAACCTGAATATCAGGTGTGAAAGGCCCCAGAGGAGGTGATCTGGGTCTGGATCAAACATGTCTGTGTGTGTCACTACTGTGATGGACAGGTGACCTGTCCAGGTAAACCCCGCCTCTTGCCCATTGCCAGCTGGGACTGGCTCCACCCACCCCCCCGACCCTCAGCAGGTTGTGTGACGTACTTCCCGAGTCGCTCCGGTTTGATGAGGATGTTGAAGTAGGTTTTCTTCAGCTGCTCTGAGAACATGGTGAAGACGCCCGGCTCGGCGCTGAAGTCCGCCAGGTGATCCACGATCAGCGTCAACAGCAGCTGAACACAGACGAGGGAAGACGTGTGGGTTTGAATCTCTCACCGCTCACTGAG
>NC_047154.1:27937640-27940140 GCF_009819705.1 Hippoglossus hippoglossus
GTGGAGGTGGAGGAGGAGGAGGAGAGAGTCAACACAGCCAGGAGGAGGGAGGAGGAGGAGGAGGAGGATGATGAAGGGGAGCTGGCTCTGTGGTCACCAGACGTTCAGATGTTGGAGCTGCAGAAGGAGCGAGACAAAGGCCTCGGCTTCAGTATCCTCGACTACCAGGTAACAACAACAACAACAACAACAACGCTGTCTTCCTCCTTTTCTTCATCTCTTCTTACTGTTTTTGTTCCATTGTTTCACATCCATCATAATAAGTTTGACTTTTCAAAGGAGGATGTGACCATCATGTTGGTTTATGTTCAGTTTGAATCAAACACTGGACAGAGTCGGACGTATCGCTTTCAGAAATGAAAAGTTTATCTTCCTCCTGTGAAGCAGCAGCAGCAGGTTGTTGGGTCCGACTCGTTCACACCAACAGGAACATGTGGCGAGGGGCGGAGCCTGTAGAGCAGCAGGAGGCGGGGCATGACGTATAAACTCTGCTGTGGAAAGATCAGTGTTGTTGTTTACAGCTCATCCACACCGGCGTCGGCCCTCAGCACCAAAAGATCTGGAACCTCCTCGTGTTTCCAAGTGGACGTCTTCGTCTTCTATGTGTACGGCTCCTCTTCTTCATCCTGAGATCTTTGTGTTCTTCCAGTTCCAGGAACATGTCAGGAACATGTCAGGAGAAGTTCAGGAACATGGCAGGAACATGTCAGGAACATGGCAGGAGAAGTTCAGGAACATGGCAGGAACATGTCAGGAACATGGCAGGAGAAGTTCAGGAACATGTCAGGAACATGGCAGGAGAAGTTCAGGAACATGGCAGGAGAAGTTCAGGAACATGGCAGGAACATGGCAGGAGAAGTTCAGGAACATGTCAGGAACATGGCAGGAGAAGTTCAGGAACATGTCAGGAACATGGCAGGAGAAGTTCAGGAACATGGCAGGAGAAGTTCAGGAACATGGCAGGAACATGGCAGGAGAAGTTCAGGAACATGTCAGGAACATGGCAGGAGAAGTTCAGGAACATGTCAGGAACATGGCAGGAGAAGTTCAGGAACATGGCAGGAACATGGCAGGAGAAGTTCAGGAACATGGCAGGAGAAGTTCAGGAACATGGCAGGAGAAGTTCAGGAACATGTCAGGAACATGGCAGGAGAAGTTCAGGAACATGGCAGGAACATGGCAGGAGAAGTTCAGGAACATGGCAGGACTTCAGTTCGAGACAGAAAACAGTTTCTGTGTGAACATCGTACATCAGACAATTTTTGTATTTCACAAAATGTTGAACTGTTCCTTTACATCAAGATTTATCTGATTGACGTGAAGTTAAATCAGAACATTTTCTTTTTTTAAACTAAACGTTTTATATATGAGATGATCTCAGACTTCATCTTCACTGTCTTGGGAGTAAATTTAGGAAATCCTGGTCTTCTGTGTGTTTATCCCCCACAACATCACCACCACCCAGCTGCAGCTCTTTATCTCTAGGCACAGCTTCACCTCCAAGACCTCCTCCTCCTCTTCCTCCTTCTCCTCCCGCTCCTCCTCCTTCTCCTCAGTCATATCGAGCTGAGGCAGTGGAGGAAGCTTCAGGTTAATTCCCTGTTGGTTCACATCCAGGTCAGACTGCACACACACACTGTCTGCCCAGGAGGTGTGTGTGTGTGTGTGTGTGTGTGTGTGTGTGTGTGTGTGTGTGTGTGTGTGTGTGTGGTGTGTGTGTGTGTGTGTGTGTGTGTGTGTGTGTGTGTGTGTGTGTGTGTGTGTGTGTGTGTGTGTGTGTGTGTGTGAGAGAGTGATAAACTGAAGCTTCACTGGAATCATGAACTGATCAAATACTGAATTCACTGCAGCTGATTAGTATTTTTAAAGTAAATAAATACAAAATATAGAGAACAAGACAATAACAATAAATAGAAATACAAAATGTAGGTGAAAGTATAAAATGCAAAGTAAAAAAAAAAAAAGTGCATTATACAAAATATGAATGAAGCTGAAAAATAACATATATAAATACAATATATACAACAGAAGATAACTTATTATAAATCAAGGTGTAATATGTTTTTTTTGTGATGACAGTAAAATCTTCAGCTGCATCGAGCAAAACAACATCTCAGTATATAAAATATTCTTAACTCTGCAAGTAAGAGCCAGGAACTTCCTCAGGTTCACGTCCGAGTGAATCCGCCCTGCAACACTTTCCACAAAATGAAATTAATCAACTTCTCTCACAAATCTCCACTGTCCTCCTCCTCTCTCTCCCTCTCTCTGTCCTCCTCCTCTCTCTCCCTCTCTCTGTCCTCCTCCCTCTCTCTCTCTCTCTCTCTCTCTCTCTCTCTCTCTCTCTCTGTCCTCCTCCTCTCTCTCTCTCTCTCTCTCTCTCTGTCTCTCTCTGTCTCTCTCTCTCTCCCTCTCTCTCTCTCTCTCTGTCCTCCTCTCTCTCTCCTCTCTGTCTCTCTCTCTGTCCTCCTCTCTCTCTCTCCCTCTCTCTCTCTCTCTG
>NC_047154.1:27947640-27957640 GCF_009819705.1 Hippoglossus hippoglossus
CTCCCCTCCATCATCCCTCCTTCTCCTCTTTCTTTCCTCCTCTCTTTCACCTTCTCTCACCCTCTCTCCCCCTGTCCTCCCCCTCACTGTGAGGAGTTGCTGACTCAGCAGAAAGGTTGGATGTATAAAGTGCTCCATCAGCTCAACCAGCAGCATCTCTCTTAAGTGAGGGGGGGTGCTCTGAGGACACTCCAGCATCAGTACAGTGAATACTGCAGTACTCAGTGTATATTACTGCAGTATTCTGTGTATACTACAGCAGTACTACTGCTGTAGTATACAGTACTCCCTGTGAACACTGGTACAGTACTGATTCTTCAGCTCCATTTAAATCATAGACTGTAAATATAGAAGTTGGACACGTTGGAAGAGGCAGATTTCTATTATCTATACTGCAGTCAGCCACCAGGGGGCAATTAAGATGCTTTGGTTTCACTTTTGGAAGCCGTCCATCTTTATTTACCTTCTATGTTATAAATGTAAATGAAGTTCTTTGTGTTGAACTCAAACATATCAGATTAAATAGATATATGAAGACCCACACGGTCCTGTAGCGAGGCTGCAGTGAGCCTCAGCTCCTGTAGGAGGCAGCAGACTCTTCTCTCTCTCATGTTCCCAACATGGTGAGTGAGGAGGAGGAGGTGATCTTCATCACAGGATGCTGATGACTCTGTAGTGAAGGTGTTTTAATATTCCATGTTATTGTTGTTAACTCTTTATAAGAGAATAAATCTCCTCTTTTTGAATCTCAGGGCCTCCGTACGTCACTGATGATCCACCACCATCATCATCTTCATCATGTTACTGTCGTCATGGTTACTGCAGATTAACCAGCTCCCCTCTGGACTCTACTGAGTTCTAATGCACTTTCCTGTACTTTCCTGTACTCTACTGATTTCTACTGTACTATACTGAGTTTTACTTTACTCTTCTCCACTGTACTTTACTCGACTGTTCTGATTTCTACTGTACTATACTGAGTTCTACTATACTCTTCTTTCCTGTACTTTCCTGTACTATACTGAGTTCTACTATACTCTTCTTTCCTGTACTTTACTGTACTATACTGAGTTCTACTATACTCTTCTTTTCTGTACTTTACTGTACTATACTGAGTTCTACTGTACTATACTGAGTTCTACTGTACTCTTCTTATCTGTACTTTACTGTACTATACTGAGTTCTACTGTACTCTTCTTATCTGTACTTTACTGTACTATACTGAGTTCTACTGTACTATACTGAGTTCTACTGTACTCTTCTTATCTGTACTTTACTGTACTATACTGAGTTCTACTATACTCTTCTTTCCTGTACTTTACTGTACTATACTGAGTTCTACTGTACTATACTGAGTTCTACTGTACTCTTCTTATCTGTACTTTACTTTACTATACTGAGTTCTACTGTACTATTCTTTCCTGTACTTTCCTGTACTATACTGAGTTCTACTGTACTCTTCTTATCTGTACTTTACTGTACTTTACACAGTACAGTCCGTCCTCCTGCGGTCTCGTCCTCTGTGCTGTTGTTTTATTTCCTGTTTTATATGCAGCCCATTTGGTGGAAGAGGTTTTTTACAGCCCACAGGTCTCTGATGGGTTTCCATAAAGACCACCGGGTCGGTGCTGTCACTTCACCGCCGCATCGTTCTCTGTCACGCCAGCGTGCTGACCAGAGAGAGACCCCTGTTACACTTCCACACCTCGTTAACTTTTAGAGGTCATATATAGAAGAGTGCTGCAGGAGGGAGTCGCTGCTGTCCTCACATTATTCTGATCGTCTGTGTGCAGAGAGAAATCTGCTGTGAGCAAAGTTCACTCTGAATAAAACCAGAAGAAAAACTACCAGTTTTACTGTCGGCAAACAGCGCTGAGCTGGAACTGTTACCATGACAACCGATACCACCACAGCCGTTACGGTCACAGCTGCTCCCTTTGCAAGCCTTGGTTCAGTTCTAGTTTGACGGACACTTGGGACAGACAGCGCTTGTACCTGCAGGAGCCACAAACCACGGCTCCGCTGTACGATCAGACTCCACATGACGTCAGCACCACCTCATATTTGTACAGAGGGAGGAAGTGGAGACGTGTCGTCCATCTTTATTTACAGTCTACGGTCTGAACACAGCAGTTTTAATTGGACAAGTAGTCAATTGACGGAAAACTCTTTTGACCTCTGATCATTTCAATCACGTTCATTTAAAATGTTTCTGTTTTGAGGCATTTGAACACATCTTTCTTTGAGACAGATTTTGTAGGTTGGTGATAATTTCCTGTGATAAATATCACATGTTGGGTTTATGTCAGGTCTTCATCAGATAACATTAATAAACCTCAGATTTGTTCGTGTGCAGTAAAATAAAACTGAAGTTTGAGCAGAGTATCCTGAATCCTTCGCTCGTACACGCTGCTCAATGTGAGTCCGAAGCAGCCGACTCGTCATCTCAGCCCTCCTCATCGTCTAATGGCAGAGATATTAAATGACAGTGTCTTTAAATCTTATGAATATGAGGCCAGGCAGTCACGGCCAATACACATCAGTCTGCAGAACATCCTGTTAGCGTTATGAGCTCTCTGCTGCTGCCGCCGTCTGCTCCTCACCTCCATTATATGGCCGCGATGGGCCGGCTTCCCAGGCCCAAATTAAAAGAAGAGGAGCAGAGTCCTTGAAGATGAGGCCTCGTCGATGGAAATTAGCCTAAGTGTTGTCATTAATATTTCCCCGCGCGGGCTAATGTCTGCATCGTAATGTTAAGAACAGGATACACCCTCAGTATCTGCTGAGGGAGGCTCTTTAGGGAGTTGGAGAAAACCTTAATGTGTCCAGAGATAAAGGCAAAAGTGGAGTTTTAGATGTGGTGAGAGCTGCTGCTGCTCTTTCTTCACTGTGGAGACGAGCTGAAGCAGGAGTTTCACTGAGTCTTTACCTGTCCATCAGGGCAGACAACCTCTGGATTCTTGTGTCTTAGTTCACCTTTTTCTCTAGTTTATTAAATCTCTTTAACTGAAGAGGATTTTTTACTGTGATGATGTTCAAACTGTTTCATTCTTATGAGACATTCAGGTAAATCCTGACTGATAAATGTAACCAGGCCAAAATATCAGCTGCTATTAGCTTATAACGTATGAACGTATAGAAGTTGGTGAATCAGTAGATGTTAGAGGACGAATGGCAGCGATGTGCTCGTCCACCGGAGAACCAACTTTTATTTTTACTCGTGACACATTTGTTGGTTTATTTATTTTCAGCCCCTGACACTATTTAAAGATGGACGTGAAGCCAAGTCATCTGGTTTTAATTAAACTATATGATGATATATAAATGGGCTGAGACGTCATGATTGGCAGATGAGACTGACTTGTGATTGGTTGAGATTAGCAGGACCTCGGTACCATGGCTCCACTCCACCGTCACTGACTTCAAATGACGTCATCACCACAAGATGGCAGCGTTCGAATGTGAGATATTTTAGCTTCATTTTTGTTCAGTGGGAGGATGTGGAGCTGTGTCGGCCATCTTTATTTACAGTCTGTGGTCGGCCCTTTGGGATGAAGCCGTGAAACCAGTCCAATGAAACAGTGACTGTAACTTCAGAAGGATTTCCTTTTGTGTCAGGGCTTCGGTGATGGCTCCATCCTGCCTGAAGACCTTCGACGGGAAGATGAAGAGGAGGAAGAGGAGCCAGAGCTTATCCTGGATGGAGGTCTGCCTCGCTACGCCACCTCCTGCATGACCTCTGTCCTCCTGCCTGTAGAAGAGGGTAGGGAGATGGCTGTGGACGAGGAGGAGATGAAGACGACAGAAGAGAGAGAAGAGGAGAAGATGGGCTCTCTCTCCAGGAAACCTCCCCCGTCATGGGAGGAGTGGAGGCTCACCTCCTCCGGCCGAGGTCGACCAGAGGAGGTGAGAGTTTCACTGTATCTGATGATTTAAACTCCACATGTCCTCCATGTTCATGTCTGCTCACACTCGATTATCTGCTCACACTCGATTATCCCCCTAAGGGTCACAACATGTTGAGGATTACATGTTACCTCACGATAACTCTCACAAGAGTTTCCTGTTTGCAACATGGTCATTTCATTATCTGTCCTGAGAACTCGGGTTCTGAATGAATCACAGATCTCTGTACTGACTTTTTCTGGAGAGACGTCCTGATCTGAAAATGGGTTTAATATACTGTCACTGTGTATAAGTATATGAGTCATAGTTTTACTTTGGCAAACTTCATGTCCAGTTCAAAATAAAATTCAATAAACTGATCCAAACGTCAAGTTACTCTGGGAGAAGATGAGGGAAATATAATTTGAGTGTGGATTCCTGACCCGAGCCCATCGAGACCCGACAGGCAGCTGGTGCTTCATGACCTTCTAGACCTAAAGCAGCAGAACCATACACTTTCTGAAAGAGTGAGATTCTTATGTGATTGGTTGTTTCAGAGCTGGAGTCAGAAGCAGGATGACGAGCAGACGTCAGAGCGAGAAAGTATCGTGTCTGAAGGAAACCAGATCCTGGGTGAGACTCACACTTTATACTGTTTGACTGGGTTTATTGGTACATGTGTGTGTCTGACATCCAACTTACTGTGTGTGTGTGTGTGTGTGTGTGTGTCTGTCTGTCTTCCAGACTTCAGAGACAGTGAAGCAGAGTCTGAGCTCACTCTGACAGACACCGACACAGAGTCAGTATCAACTGCTTGTCCTCCTCTTCATCTCCTCTTCTTCTTCTCCTCTTCATCTTCTCCTCTTCTCCTTCTCCTCCTCTCCGTCTCCTCCTGTCCGTCTCCTCTTCATCTTCTCCTCCTCTCCGTCTCCTCTTCATCTTCTCCTCCTCTCCGTCTCCTCCTGTCCGTCTCCTCTTCATCTCTTCATCTTCATCTCCTCTTCTCGTCCCCTCTTCTCCTCCTAGTTTTGTTCCATTGAACAATCCTCTGTCTCCCTCTGCTGGTTGAACCGGTGGTAGCACATATCCTTTTACAGTGTGTTGACAAGTTTGAATATGAATATTATTAGTTTATGATATAAAATATCATTTAAACTAATTCAGTTATTATGATTAATATTCTCTTCCTGTGGAGGTCTGTCAGGATGATTGACATGGGGAGGAGGAAGAGGCGGACCCAGGGAGGAGCCACTCTACCAATCAGAGGAGGCCACAGGTAAGAGATGTGCTTCACCTCCATCTCATTAAAACAGCGACTGTAGAAACCTACAGCTGACTGTGTGTGTGTGTGTTTGTGTGTGTGTGTGTGTTTGTGTGTGTGTGTTTATGTGTGTTTGTGTGTGTGTGTTCTCACAGGAATCTTCCTGAAAGAGAGGAGGGGGAGGGAGAGGAAACTCCGGCCTTCAGTCACTGGGGACCCCCCCGCAGGTAAAACCATTTCAGACTGTGTCCACACGGCGTCCTGAATCTTCAGTGTTCATCTGTCCTGTGTCTCCGTGGTTACATTTGACCCTGGAGACGAAACCGGGCTAATAACGTTGTTTCTGCCCCGCAGGGTGGAGGTGTGGGCGGAGGAGGATGAGTCTCTGGGCCTGAGCATCGTGGGAGGTCATCACGTCATCAAGCGTCTGAGGAACGGCGAGGAGCTGAAGGGAATCTTCATCAAACAGGTTCTGCCAAAGAGTCCTGCCGCCAAGACGCTTTGTCTGAAGACCGGAGACAAGATCCTGGAGGTGGGCCGTGTCTAATACCTGGAGCTCTGTGTAAACAGCTACAATACAGACGTGGCCGTAAATGAACAGAACCTCACATCTGTTTGTTACTGGCTTTTATGTGGATTCAGTGTTTTAGGTTCCAGCAGCAAACGGGAAACTCAAAGTGATGAAACAGACGAATGAACAGAAACAAACATGTTGTGTGTTTTTACATGTTGAACAAATTCAGCAGCTTTTTAATAAAACACCTTTTTGTGTGTGTGTGTGTGTGTGTGTGTGTGTGTGTGTGTGTGTGTTTTTGTCTGTGTGTGTGTGCGTGCAGGTGTCAGGTGTTGACCTACGAGCTGCCAGTCACGAGGAGGCGGTCAGTGCCATTAAATCAGCTCCGAGTCCGATCGTCTTCATCGTCCAGAGTCTTTGTGCGACGCCTCGGGTACGAACACACAGCAAAGCTCCGATCAGAGGGGAGGAGTCACAGGGGGGGGGTGGTGGGGGTTAAATCATGTCTGTTCTCCTCTGTGATTGAACTCGTCGCTCTGGAGAACATTTTAAACCTGATGAAACATCAGGATCTGTGTCGGACATAGATAGAGACGAGTTACAAATCAGATTCTGCTGAGCTTCATGTAGAATTAGGATTCCCTCAGTTTCACTGGATCCACTGACAGTTCACTGGATCCCAGTGACAGTTCACTGGATCCTAGTGACAGTTCACTGGATCCGACTGACAGTTCACTGGATCCAACTGACAGTTCACTGGATCCACTGACAGTTCACTGGATCCCACTGACAGTTCACTGGATCCACTGACAGTTCACTGGATCCCAGTGACAGGAGCTGATCACAGGTAATTCAGCTGCTTTGATGACAGTTTAACAGAATGTGAACAGAAACCAGGTGTAAGATTAAAACACCATATTCTCCTGATTGAACGAACCTTTGATTGACGCAGCAGGTCTGTGTATAAGTTTACACCATGACGGTGCTTTAGAAAACTTTTATATAACATAAGCTCAACGTTGTTTTGACTTTTGTTGAACATGTTTCCATCTGACACGTGTTCAAAGACACACAACATAAAAGAATAATCTAACTTTTCAAACTCTTAGTGGTCACGCATCCACCAGATACTGTGAATATCTCACTGTCCCCCCCCCCCCCTCTCTTTCTGTGTGTGTGTGTGTGTGTGTGTGTGTAGCCTGTCTCTCTAACAGCTCCCAGCTACATTAAACACAAAGGGAAGACGATGGACTCTCTGGTAAGAACAGATCCCGTCTCACTTCTGGTCACATGCTCACGGCAGCGACTCACTGGTCCGATCAAAAGTTCACAAATGTTCTGACTTTGTGAAAACTTCAAAACACTTCAGTCCGAATCAGTTGGGTTTTATTCCTGTAAATCACAGCAGGCGTGACCTGAGGGCTGTTTACACTGGGAGACGTGACAACACAACTTTACAACACAATGAGGAAACACAAATAAACTCACAAACCCTTACGCTAACAGACCCAAACTCGGGGAGCTCAGTGCATGATGGGAGATCCTGGTCCAGACTCGCCTGAGAAGCTCGAACTATAAACTTAATCAGAGGAAGGTTGTAGATCTTAGATCTTCCACAGGTGACGGTTCCACCTCCGGTTCCACTGTTAGAAACTGAGAAGCACAGTGAGTCTGCAGTTAGAGACGTGATCTGCTGGCATCATACGAGCTCTTTAAGATACAGTGGAGATGGATTTAACATCATCTGTAACTCCAGCAGAGTCCAGCAGGGGGCAGCACAGCCTCAGCAGAGACAGAGACGTGACTCAGGTTCATTTTGTTTATTTCATCTGCAGAAAACCACGCCCCCTCTGAGACAGCCCCCGCCCTACACTGCTCCCAGCCAATCAGAGAACGAGCTGAACTCTGACCTGGAGCAGGCCAAAGGTCAGTGTAACACACACACACACGCACACGCACACACACACAGCTGCTGTTCCTCTCTGTCCTCAGTCTCTTTGTTAAACTTCCTTCACAAACACGAGGCTCTGAAACTCTGCAGCTGCCGACAGACAGAAGAAGAAAATAGAGAAACGAGCTGCAGCTCAACGTCTGTTCAGTGGATCTGAGATCCTGAGGTTTCAGGTTATGATCTCATGAGTCAACGATGGTGTGAAACAGACGCAGGAGAAGTTGTGTGATGTTGAGGTAAAGCTCAACAAAAATTACAACTGTTTGTGAAAACATGGACCATCAAATCCCCTCACTGTGGGTTTATATATATATATATATATATAAAAAACAAGAATCCGTCCATAAAACAGAAGAAAATAAATTGTTACACACGAAAACACAATGTACGTCGAACTTTTATCAAAGCTTTGAGATAAAAAACAGTTTTGCTCGGCCAGCCACCACAAGTGAGTGGCCCGACATGTTCCTCACATGTTCCTCACATGTTCCTGACGGGTTCCTCACATGTTCCTGACATGTTCTGGAGGTTCTGTCTGTGAGAACAAATGTGTGAAAACATCACGGTTGCTAACCATAGCAACCGTGATGTTTTAAAACTTGAACGTAGTCGTGTGTTTGTGTGTGGTGTGTGTGTGTGTGTGTGTGTGTGTGTGTGTGTGTGTGGTGTGTGTGTGTGTGTGTGTGTGTGTGTGCACTTTTCCTAACGAGTTAGTCGACATGTTTCTGTTCTGATCGTGTTGCTGCGATCAGTGCCTTGCTCTTAGGAACTTTAGCATTAGCACATTAGCATAGGAAGGTTTGCGTCAGGGCAGCAGTGTGTTAACGTGTGTGTTTAGTTGTACAGGTGAGGGTCAGTGTGTTTAGTTGTACAGGTGTGGGTCAGTGTGTTAACGTGTGTGTTTAGTTGTACAGGTGAGGGTCAGTGTGTTTACACGTGTTTAGTTGTTGTACAGGTGTGGGTCAGTGTGTTAACGTGTGCGTTTAGTTGTACAGGTGTGGGTCAGTGTGTTAACGTGTGCGTTTAGTTGTACAGGTGTGGGTCAGTGCAGCAGTGTGTTAACGTGTGCGTTTAGTTGTACAGGTGTGGGTCAGTGTGTTAACGTGTGTGTTTCTGTCTTTGCAGGACGTGTGTGAAGCAGCTGCTCCGTCATGTTACATTGGAGGATTTATGTTTTATCTTTATTTCTTATTTTCTTGGTCTTTCTCTGGTTCGGGTTTTTCTCGCTCTGGGTGCGTTTTGGTTTGGTGCGTTTGAGGCAGGTGGGCGGGGCTGTGTGGGCGGGGCTTGATGTTTTCCAGGCTGCTGGGTGGAGGGTTTAGCTGGTGTTAAGTTTTCTCTGGTCGTGTTGCTTCTGCTGTTGAACTGGTTTAATTTTACAAATCACATCTGTCCTGTTGATTCTTCAAATCTAATGAAGAATCCATGTGATTTAGAAATAATAATAAAGTCCTCAGCTGGGAATCAAACCTGCGTCACTGAAAAACTCACTGATCTATTTATTTTTCATCTCATTTTTATTTTATTTTATTTCTTTGATTTACAAAGCAAACCCTCATCTTCTCCTATGAAGCTGTAAACGTCACAAAACGTGAAATGAAAATTTAAATGATCACTTGAATAATTTACGTTGTGGTTTTTCCTCCATGTTTGTTCACATTTATCGTCCGAATCCAAATAATCAACGTTAATGAGTCAAATGTGATTTTAAAATCTTAGAATATGAAACAATCTCAGCTGCAGAAAAGAACACGACTTAGCTTCAACACGTGTGACATCGATTCAAACAGGATTAATGGCGTCACAGATTCAACCTCCGACAGAATCAGAAATCAGAAGATGAGTTTAGATGATGTTTAACATGGATCCGGTGAAACAACCCTGAACTGATATCATACTTCTTTAGTGTAATGTTTAAACTTTACATTTAAATTAAATGAATAAATGTTGTAATTTGTTTGATCAGAGATACACTTAAAGTTTCTTTTAATTTGTTGTTAGAAGATTTTAAATTTGTAAAATTTGAAATGTGTAAAACATAAATTAAGATGTTATGAAAGTGATAAAACTATTATGATTTCATTAACTTGTTTTTACTGAATAAAACTTTCTGTTAAAATCAACATAAACCAAAGTCTCCAGCAGATTTATTTCAGATGAATATTATCAATAGAACCAGGACTTTAGTCAGTTGAGAGCTCGTTCACACCTGGTTGGGTTCAGAGCTTCAGACTCTCCAGTTCAGTGTGAACCTGAACATCAGGTGTGAAAGGTTCCTCAGAGCAGAAGAGGAGTTCTGGGTCTGGATCAAACTGAACCTGGTTCTGTTGGTTTGCAGTGAAAACACTTTGTTGGATAGTTTGGACTTTTGGACAAATCACAGGAAGTA
>NC_047154.1:27965140-27982640 GCF_009819705.1 Hippoglossus hippoglossus
GGGTTAACTCTGGTTTACTCTGGGTTAACTCTGGGTTAACTCTGGTTTACTCTGGGTTAACTCTGGTTAACTCTGGTTTACTCTGGGTTAACTATGGGTTAACTCTGGGTTAACTATGGGTTAACTCTGGTTTACTCTGGGTTAACTATGGGTTAACTCTGGGTTAACTATGGGTTAACTCTTGGTTAACTCTGGGTTAACTCTGGTTAACTCTGGTTAACTCTGGGTTAACTATGGGTTAACTGGGTTAACTCTGGGTTAACTCTGCAGCACTTCTCCAGATTTTATGTCTGAAAACGTCTTGTGTGAAAACTGACCTGCTGCAGGTTTCTGCTTCTGCCCTGAGACTGATTTTAGACTCTGTCTCATATTTGACATGTTCATATTTCTTTTTCCTCTTCTTTTGTTCATGGCACTGGCCCTGTTCTTGTAGAGGCTGCAGGAAGGTCACAGCAGGAAAAGCTGTTGTGTGCTGGTCTTAGTTCTTGTCCTTCTGAGGGAATCACAGCTCTGCAGTGAACACGAGCACATGATGTGTAAAAGATGATTTAACTCCAGTTTTTATCTGATGGGTCTTTAGGCTGCAGGACTTGTTCATCATCATAAACCTTTATAGTGTTCAAACATTCTCACTGACTGAAAACACACGTCGATCGAGATGCTCCAATTAACTCTAAGGAGCAGGGAGATATCTCCACAGTTGCATTGTGGGAAATATCTGACCTTTAAGTGCATAAGGTCAAAAGTTAAGCTCGGAGATGTCGATGCTTTTTAATCGGGTTCATGTAAACAATCGGCGGAATGTGTTACTGGGGAATTCCTCTAGAGGCAGAACCGAGCGCGGATGTATACAACGACCAGATGTTCGTGACGCGTGAACAACAAACTGGCGACACAAATTCAAATTATTTGGTGGAAAATTGATAATTAAATTGACACTGATAATTAAATAAATGCCACAGCGAACCTGAAATTATTCAAACTAGGGCTACAGGTTTTTAACGTCCAGAGGAAATATTCAGGAGGCATCATTAGGACAAATTTCGACGTGTTCCCCACGTGTTCCCGACGTGTTCCACAGTGTTCCCCAGTGTTCCCACGTGTTCCGACGTGTTCCCGACGTGTTCCCCACGTGTTCCCACGTTTCCCACGTGTTCCCGACGTGTTCCCGACGTGTTCTGATATGTTCTGCAGGTTGTATGTGAGAACAAATTTCAATGTTCTGGACATTTTCTGGATCTTCTCCTGCAGCCTCTGGGTAAAAGAGTGAGAACACAGCAGGACAATGTGTGGAAGCTTCCCAGTGAGCGAGGGACGTGTTGATGAGGTTTTTAACACGTGACGGACGTGAAACTGGAAGAACACAAAGATCTGATTGGTTGATTTAATGGTGATGAACCCGTCTGTCCGTCTTGCTGCTGGAAACCAGTTGAACATGCACAGTTCTCTCAGTCATCCTGAACAACAGCAGGAGATTACACACAGATCTTGTGTTTGTGTAAATGATCTTAATTGAGGATGTGGCTCGGGTGTGTTTGATTGTGACTCATGACGAGGCAGAGGGGGAGGTGCTGGTCTGAATGATGATGAGTGGACCATCACAGCTGCTGTGTGTGTGTGTGGTGTGTGTGTGTGTGTGTGTGTGTGTGTGTGTGTGATCAATAAGCTACGGCTCCCTATAGACTCATTAATGTGAGTGTGGTGATGCAGATTAGAGTCTATCTCTGATTCCTGTCCTTATATATCCTCCGCCACCCCCCCTTGATTACGGCTATACACACACACACTCATCATGTCCGTATTTAGTGGATCATTTATGTTGTGTGCTGAAAATGCAAATCCTCAAAGCAGCGGTTGTTAATTCAGGGACTCGTGGTCTCCAGGAGCTCCAGGAGTCCTTGAAGAGGAAATCTGAGGAGTTTCCTTCATGTCACGTCTTCGTGTCTTTTGTGGACGTCAGCAGTTAACATTCCTGAGGGTGTGAGGAGGGTGTGGAAGTCCTGGATGAGGCCCAAGGTTTATCCTGAAGGAGAATCCAGATGAAGATGTCGGAGGCTTTCGAAGGATTCAGGATTCTGGTTCCAGAAAGCTCCTGTGTAATTCATGAGGTGGTTCCTCAGCAAGCATTTTACTTAACACATCCACGAGAACACAAGCATCACAGTGATCACATGAGGTTCTGTGTAGACGTCCATGTTCCCTCCAACAATTGTGTGGCCGCACACTACAATGGCAAAAACTGCACATGCATCCTCCAGGTGGAGGATTCAGTACTTAATTGACTTGAAGCAACGGTTCTCGTCAGTCTCCCAAGTTCTTAAACCACTTGACCTTCATATTCAGACAAGGTTTCAGGAATTCAGAAATTCAGTTTCAGGGCGCCTGTCTCCAATGATTGAGGTGACTGAAGAAGTGGAAGAAGGTTTTGGATGTTGTTGGTGTTTCCCGACCTGGATGTGTCTGAGGAGCCTATGGAAGGAGATTCTTGACCTTTCACTGTAGATTCCCCAGATTCCTGGGATTCCTGGGATCGATTTAACTGATGGTTTCTTGAAATCCTCCAAGATGTTCATCCAAGAGGCTTCTTCAGATCTGAGTGATGAGAGGCTCAGGCATCACTGGTTTCAGGACGGTTTAGTGGAGGTATGAGGTCTACGTCTCTTATCCTTCACCTTCGACCTCAGGTGACTCCAGCGACTCTTTAACGCCTGTCGATACAACAGCCAGGAGCACGAACGCTAACATCAACATCCACTGAGCTTAAATACCTGGATCAGTCAGTGTGAATGACCTCCAGAGTTTGTGTTTCCCAGCTGAACAACTCAGCAGCAGGTTTTCTGCACAGACTCGTTCACAGCATCAGATCCTCCTCCTGGTTCAGGGGGGGGGGGGCAGCCGGGTGCAGCAGACAGAGACAGGAAGTGACGTGTGACCTCTGCTGCAGAGGTCATGTGATCATGTTGACATCACCTGACACCTTCAGCTCTGATCACCACGAACTCTCTTCACATCTTTGTCTGTGTCTTCATCGTGTGTGTCAGCACTTCTTCACCAGAGATCTTTGTTTTAGTTTCTTCATGTTGTGTGTCCCGTGTTAGAAGCTCCTCCCCCCCCCCCCCCCCCACTCACTCAGTGAATCAGTGGAGGATCCTCTGCTGTTCACACTGCTCCTGGATCTACACTTTATACAGGAGCTCAGGAGGAGGAAGACAAACTGATCCTCCAGAGAAGATCCAGAGAACTGAGGAGCTCAGGTCTGAAGCAGCTTAACATGAGACGTGAAACTGCAACAAGTCCAGTTGCCTGAAAGACGGAATGAATCATGTTTGTAGATTTATTTTACAGCAGTAAGATTCAGCAGATTCATTATAGCAGTAATGAATCTGTAAGAATAGGGTTGGCAGAGAGCGAGGAGGGAGAAGCGATTTTGATGGAGTGAGAAAGATGGATGGGAGAGAGAGAGAAGGGAAATCAGCGAGAGAGGAAGGGGAGGAGGGGTGAGCCGCAGGAGGAGAGAGCGAGAGAGAGAGAGAGAGAGAGAGAGAGAGAGAGAGAGAGAGAGGGAGAGAGAGAGAGAGAGAGGGAGAGAGAGAGAGACAGAGAGGGAGAGAGAGAGAGAGAGAGGAGAGAGAGAGAGAGAGAGAGAGAGAGAGAGTGTAATCAAGGTTGGAGTGTATAACAGAGCTGTTCGTCGCTCACTGCCTCAGTATCAAGGCAGTCAGCAGGCACACATACACACACACACACACACACATGCACACACACACACACACATGCACACAAATCTTGTTTTCTGGATATCGGACCGTTGCAGCAAACCTGAAACTGAGACGACACACACACACACGTGGATTTATCTCTGAGTGTGAAGACTGAAGCATGGACGATGCTGCCACCGGGTTCGTATGCTCTCTCACTGTGTGTGTGTGTGTGTGTGTGTCTGTGTGTGTGTGTGTGTGTGTTCTGGTGGTTTCGTTGCTGCCTCAGTGTGAACAGCTGAGCTGAGAAACGTCAGACTGTTTGTGTTTCCTGTCAGTGTATCAAGTCCAGGTAGAGGTCACCTTTAACCTGTCTCCATGTCTGTGTGTGTCTGTCTGCTCCACACACACACACTCACACACTCACACACACACACACATACATATACAAACAAGCACTCAACAAAACAATGCAGCATAACCCTTATGTGTAGAAGTCTGCACCCACCTGTTTGTGTGTGTGTGTGTGTGTGTGTGTGTTGATGACTAGTGCAGAGTGACTTAATTGGCGCCTCCCCAGGTTATGCTGCATCACTCATTCAGCCTCCTGACACACACACACACACACACACACATTGAATATCTGTCTCCATGTATTTTTGTTTGTGAGCTTGAAGCTGAAATATTTTTCTCTGACACGTTCTTTACAAATAGAACCGGACTGAAACCGAACGTCCAGGTTCTGTTCCAGAAGTGAAACCTTGTGTAAAATCCTTTCAGCAGTTTGTCATGAAGCTCACTTCATATGTTCAGATAAAGACAGCAGCATGTCCAATAATCTTTATTTCATATTTCATTATCCTTTAAAGAACACCATATGAAAACACCTAAATATTACAAAAATATATTTTGTCCAGACACGTACATTTAATATTGCAGTGTGATAAATACAAATGACAGCGGGACAATCAAACTCCTCTTTATCCAACATACACGTTCTGGTTCTAAACTCATCTTCATATTTGAACCAGTATCACCAGTTAGGTTTGTTATAACATACATATCTGTAACTTCAGTTTGCTCATCAGGTGATATCAGAAACAAGGTAAACCTTCTGTGGTCACAGCGACACACTGGGCCCAGACTCCTGAAAGTCACGTTCTGTCAACACGTCCTCAACACTCGCTGCTTCATCTTGAAGTTCAGTTTGAGGAGGAAGAGGAAGAAGCCAGATCTAGATGGTATGAAGAATGAGAAGTGATGATTGTGTTTCCGTTCTGTGAGCGCCTGTGCTTCCAGATGGAGCCCGCCCATCTCAACTCAGCTGGTTGGTTGCTGAACGTTGTCACGCTCCCGATCACACTTCCGGGTATACGCTCCGGGTCACACTCCTGATCACGCTCCTGGTCACGCTCCCGATCACGCTCCGGGTCACGCTCCTGATCACGCTCCTGGTCACGCTCCGGGTCACGCTCCTGGCCACGCTCCTGATCACGCTCCTGGCCACGCTCCAGTCACGCCTCCGGGGTCACGCTCCTGGCCACGCTCCTGGCCACGCTCCTGATCACGCTCCTGGCCACGCTCCAGGTCACGCTCCGGGTCACGCTCCGGGTCACGCTCCTGATCACGCTCCTGGTCACGCTCCTGGTCACGCTCCGGGTCACGCTCCTGGTCACGCTCCTGATCACGCTCCAGGTCACGCTCCGGGTCACGCTCCTGATCACGCTCCTGGTCACGCTCCGGGTCACGCTCCTGGCCACGCTCCTGATCACGCTCCTGGCCACGCTCCAGGTCACGCTCCCGATCACGCTCCAGGTCACGCTCCGGGTCACGCTCCTGGTCACGCTCCGGGTCACGCTCCTGGTCACGCTCCTGATCACGCTCCTGGCCACACTCCGGGTCACGCTCCGGGTCACGCTCCTGGTCACGCTCCTGATCACGCTCCTGATCACGCTCCTGGCCACGCTCCTGGTCACGCTCCGGGTCACGCTCCTGGTCACGCTCCTGATCACGCTCCGGGTCACGCTCCGGGTCACGCTCCTGGTCACGCTCCTGGTCCTGATCACGCTCCTGGTCACGCTCCTGGTCACGCTCCGGGTCACGCTCCTGGTCCTGATCACGCTCCTGGCCCACACTCCCGATCACGCTCCCGGTCACGCTCCTGGTCACGCTCCTGGTCACGCTTCCGGGTATACACTCCGGGTCACACTCCTGATCACGCTCCGGGTCACGCTCCGGGTCACGCTCCTGATCACGCTCCCGATCACGCTCCTGGTCACGCTCCGGGTCACGCTCCGGGTCACGCTCCGGGTCACGCTCCTGATCACGCTCCCGATCACGCTCCTTGTCACGCTCCTGGCCACGCTCCTGGCCACGCTCCTGGCCACACTCCTGGCCACACTCCCCATCACGCTCCTGGTCACGCTCCGGGTCACGCTCCTGATCACGCTCCTGGTCACGCTCCGGGTCACGCTCCCGATCACGCTCCTGGTCACGCTCCCGATCACGCTTCCGGGTATACGCTCCGGGTCACACTCCTGATCACGCTCCTGGTCACGCTCCCGATCACGCTCCAGATCACGCTCCTGGCCACGCTCCTGATCACGCTCCCGATCACGCTCCAGGTCACGCTCCAGGTCACGCTCCTGGTCACGCTCCTGATCACGCTCCGGGTCACGCTCCTGGTCACGCTCCGGGTCACGCTCCTGGTCACGCTCCGGGTCACGCTCCGGGTCACGCTCCCGGTCACGCTCCTGATCACGCTTCCGGGTCACACTCCTGATCACGCTCCTGGCCACGCTCCAGGTCACGCTCCGGGTCACGCTCCTGGTCACGCTCCTGATCACGCTCCTGGCCACACTCCGGGTCACGCTCCTGGTCACGCTCCTGGTCACGCTTCCGGGTATACACTCCGGGTCACGCTCCGGGTCACGCTCCGGGTCACGCTCCTGATCACGCTCCCGATCACGCTCCCGGTCACGCTCCTGGCCACGCTCATGGCCACACTCCTGGCCACACTCCCGATCACGCTCCCGGTCACGCTCCGGGTCACGCTCCTGGTCACGCTCCGGGTCACGCTCCCGATCACGCTCCTGGTCACGCTCCCGATCACGCTTCCGGGTATACGCTCCGGGTCACACTCCTGATCACGCTCCTGGTCACGCTCCCGATCACGCTCCAGATCACGCTCCTGGCCACGCTCCTGGCCACGCTCCTGATCACGCTCCTGGCCACGCTCCAGGTCACGCTCCGGGTCACGCTCCTGGTCACGCTCCTGATCACGCTCCGGGTCCACGCTCCTGGTCACGCTCCGGGTCACGCTCCTGGTCACGCTCCGGGTCACGCTCCTGGTCACGCTCTGGGTCACGCTCCTGGTCACGCTCCCTGATCACGCTCCTGGCCACACTCCGGGTCACGCTCCTGGTCACGCTCCGGGTCACGCTCCGGATCACGCTCCTGGTCACGCTCCTGATCACGCTCCTGGCCACACTCCTGATCACGCTCCTGGTCACGCTCTGGGTCACGCTCCCGATCACGCTCCCAGTCACGCTCCCGGTCACGCTTCCGGGTATATGCTCCGGGTCACTCTCCTGGTCACGCTCCCGATCACGCTCCTGGTCACGCTCCCGATCACGCTCCCAGTCACGCTCCCGGTCACGCTTCCGGGTATATGCTCCGGGTCACGCTCCTGGTCACGCTCCCGATCACGCTCCCGATCACGCTCCTGGCCACGCTCCTGATCACGCTCCTGGCCACGCTCCCGATCACGCTCCTGGCCACGCTCCTGGTCACGCTCCTGGCCACGCTCCTGATCACGCTCCTGGCCACGCTCCCGATCACGCTCCTGGTCACGCTCTCGTTACCTGTGATGATCAACATGAATTTACAAACGTGCATAACGCAGGTTGTAATTTTGATCACATGATGACACGTTGAATCATGAGTTGTCACCTGCTGTGTGAGCAAATCATAGACTGTAAAGATTTGTGATTGTAAACAAAGGCGTGTGGCTCCACTTCCTCCTGTTAAATTATAACCCTGATAGGAACTTGACCAATCAGGAGTCAGTGTTTTTATATCATCAAATAACTGATTCAAACCAAACACTTGAACAAACATCAGAGAGATGAGAACGACCTGAAACGACAGAAACATCTTTACAAACATTTATTTAACGTCTACTTTGATATTTTAGTTTGGTCCATGTCCCATCTGCTAACATGGAGGAGGAGTTAATGACCTTTACTGCGGCCAGCCACCAGGGGGCAATCGAGACTCTTTAGTTACTTGATATATTCCTGGAACTGTTTGGTTCTCGTGTTGTCGCTGAAGCCGATGTTTTAACTTAACTAACCTCAAAATAAAAAGTACGAATCAGAAACGTGACGTCAGCTGATCTGTGGCTCTGGAGCTTTTCTCTGCTGCCTCCAGTCTGTTGTTATCTGGACCAGTTCGGGCTGTGGGGAGTAGATTAATGCCACCTCCTCTGAGGGGTGTGTGTGTGTGTGTGTGTGTGTGTGTGTGTGTTTTGCAGCAGCAGCAGACTGAGCTACTGTTGCATTGCAGTGACCTCCAGGAGCGACTGCAGCACTGCTTCATACTGAGGGAGGAGACGCATCTTTTCAGCCTCCTGCTCCTCCTCCTTCTGTCCTTCGCTCTGATTCTCTTTCTTTTCTTCCGTCTCTCTTTCCTCACAACCAGACGGGGAAGGTGGTCGTCACTGACACAGTTTCTCAAACTGTAAACACCCTAAAATAAACATGCAGTGACTCCAGGGACCTTAAAGCTCTGAAGATGAAAATAAAAATCCCTCTCCAGTCTTTTAATAAACCTTCTCCTCCCGAGGACATTTCTTTACAACAAATATCTGGAGGTTTGATGTCTCACAGACGATCAGAGGACAGGAGCAGGGAGTCAGAGCTGTGAGGTAAATCACGCACTGACTCACAGATTCAATAGAATCAGGGTTTGTGCTGCTGCTGTTTTTTCCACATGACTTCAGCTCTCAGGCTTTTCTGTGCTGCACAGACACACAGAGGTAAACCACAGCTTCTGACCCTCCAGGCCACATCCCTGTGACTGCCACTCACACTTACACACTGTCGGACTGTGGCACATCAGAACTAAATATTAAATGTGTGTGTCGCTCTCAGCTCGTACGATGCTGAAGCCTCTTTGGAAGTAAAATGACTTAAACTGCTGAACGAACAATTCTCAGTTGTATGAGACATTTACTGTTGTAAAGACGACATCAGACCAGGACCTGGTCCAAAGCCACGTCAGACAAATCTGGACGAGAGGCTAAAGATTCTTTAAACCTGTGTGTGAGTGTGAGAGAGATAAGTAAATGTGATTAGCGTGTCTCACCTTGCCATCACCTTGTTCTTCTGTGCAGACACACACACACACACACATACACACACACACACACACACACACACACACACACACACACACACACACACACTGGACTGTATCTCTATACTCCATGTGATTCTTTGTCTCTTTCACTTGAACCTTCTCTTCACTGAAGCTTCAGTAGAATGACCCAGGTTCATTCAGGTGTTTACTTCATGTCCCTGTTCAACATCATCTCAACATTTCCTGTCGTCCAGACACTCGTTGCTTTCACTTCATTACTTTGACAATCAGCTTGTTGAAATCACAAGGGAGGAGCTCAGGAGCAGAGGATGATTCAGTTTGAGTGATTTAATGAAAACCCAGAGTCAGACACCAAAGAGTTCGATCAAACAGACAAATTAAACCTCTGGTGAGCAGGTACAAATCTAAAATCCATTTGGAAACTACGGAAAACTAACGAGAACCCAGAGAACGATGGTGATGCTCTGAGGACTGAAAGCACGAGGATATAAATACACTGAGGACTGGTGGACCAACGAGACACGAGTGACACACAAACCCCCCCAACAGACACAAATAAAACAGGAAACACAAACCCTACAAACAGGAAGTTCACAGAAGAGACGGACACTCAAAGACTTAAACTTGCTGCTGACACATCTCAGACCACGTGTGGTTAACTTCTAGTCCATCACAACATTTATCTACAAAGCTCTGTGTGTGTGTGTGTGTGTGTGTGTGTGTGTGAGAACTGATGTTGGTTCTGCTGCGTCTGTTTTTAACTTTAACTTCTCTTGTCCATCATTCAACTGAAAAACTAAAACTTCTGATTCTATTCTAAAAAACACGTGAAGGTGAATCATGTTCAAAACACGAGGATGAGCTCGGACAGGTCAGGCTAATTATTGTGTGTGTGTGTGTGTGTGTGTGTGTGTGTGTGTGTGATTCAGCCTCTACTCGGGTCAATCTGCACATTACCAGCTCCTACTAGAACATGGTGATTCATTTAAGACACACACACACACACACACAGTGTAGACGTAGCTGGAGGGAAGCTACTTTCTCTGCCGTTGTATTCATGACATGCATGAGCGTGTGCGTGTGTGTGTGTGTGTGTGTGTGTGTGTGTGTGTGTGTGTGTGCACTGATTTACTGGGACAAGTCACCTTGCTCGGAGCACATAAACACACTGCAGGGTTTTCTAGAATGACAGTGTTCATCAGTGTGTGACAGACGGACCCACTGCTGTCAACACACTGCTGTGTGTGTGTGTGTCTGTGTGTGTGTGTGTTGCATTCATATGCCTTTACTCTGCAGTCTTACCTGGAGTAACATTATTTTTAGCGGATGACCTCTAACCAGATGTTGTGCCCTCTGTACACAGAGAACCAGATGTTTGTTGTGTGTGTGTGTGTCTGTGGCCTACATGCTGGTTTCAGTCTCTCTGCATGAGGACGATCACACTCAACACAAACTGTCAAACACCAGAGAGAACCAGGGAAATGTTTCTGTATTAGTCACATGATTTATCCTCTCACGTCTTCTCTCGTCCTGGAAGCTGCAGAAGCTTCAACGTGGACTAGATCCTAAAAGCTGGCTCCAGATCAGCTGCTGCACTGAAAACACTGGTTCAAACACTGCAACGTGAAATAACAGTATAAGATCAGAAACATGGTAGAGAAGTAAGACGTCTTCCGAAACAGGAAGTGTAACCATCAGTGTGTCCTCTTTGTCCTTCACCACTGAGTGTTAGTCCCCCCCCATAATACATTAACATCTGAAGGACACACACACACGAGACAAGGATTTATGTCCCATTAGTAAATATATCTACACACACCTCCTGTCAGAAGAAAACTATTACACCTCATTAAGTGTGTGTGTGTTTTGTGCAACACACACACACAAACACAACCATAGACAAAAAGACGACAACACACGACATTACATTACATTGAGCTGACACTTTTCTCCAGAGCGACTCACAATCAGTGCATCAACCATGAGGAACAAACCAGAGCAACAAGAATAGAGAAAGTACAATTTCTTCAAAAAAGCTAAACTACAAAGTTCTATAAGTTAGTGACATGTAAGTGCTTCTGAATATAGTGGTGTTTTTTAGGGTTTTGTGTTTGTTTGTTTATCTGAGGTGTGGTCTGAAGAGATGTGTCTTCAGTCTGAAGAGAAGTGTCTTCAGTCTGAAGGGATGTGTCTTTAGTCTGAAGAGATGTGTCTTCAGTCTGAAGAGAAGTGTCTTCAGTCTGAAGAGAAGTGTCTTCAGTCTGAAGGGAAGTGTCTTCAGTCTGAAGAGATGTGTCTTCAGTCTGAAGAGATGTGTCTTCAGTCTGAAGAGATGTGTCTTCAGTCTGAAGGGAAGTGTCTTCAGTCTGAAGGGAAGTGTCTTCAGTCTGAAGAGATGTGTCTTCAGTCTGAAGAGATGTGTCTTCAGTCTGAAGGGAAGTGTCTTCAGTCTGAAGGGAAGTGTCTTCAGTCTGAAGAGATGTGTCTTCAGTCTGAAGGGAAGTGTCTTCAGTCTGAAGAGATGTGTCTTCAGTCTGAAGGGAAGTGTCTTCAGTCTGAAGAGAAGTGTCTTCAGTCTGGAGGAAGATGTGTGGACTTCCTGTCCTCATGTCCATGTGGAGCTGGTTCCACCGTTTAGGAGCCAGGACAGGAAACAGTGGTGATGTAGTTGAGTGACAGCTGTCCCTCGCAGTGAGGGAGCAGCTGATTGGTCGATGCAGAGCGGAGTGGACGGGCTGGGGTGTGAGGTTTGACCATGTCCTGGATGTAGACTGGACCCGACCCGGTCACAGCACGGTACCAAGTACTGGAGTTTTGAAACGAAACCCGTCTCCACTTCTTCAGAACTGAAGCCAAAATATATCCAATACAAATACTGCCATCTTGTGGTGATGACATCATTTGCAGTCAGTCTGTGCAGCAGGGATCGTGGGGTTGAGCTGTGATGTAGAGGCCCCGCCCATACACATGCTCGACCAATCAGGAGTCGGCCTCAGCTGTCCGACTCTGATAGGAACTTGACCAATCAGGACGTCTCAGCCTGTTTTTAAATCATCAAATAACTGATTGAAATGACAGAAACATCTTTGACAGTGAATCTGTGTTTTTCTCAGGATTCAGTTTGAGCTGATTATCTTTGTCGTGTGTGAACATGTTTGTTCAGAGTGATGGAGCCGAGTCTCTGTTTGAATCTGCTTTATATTTCACTCACGGTTTATTTCACAGACGATTAAACAGTATTTTGTTTGACACTGAATTTAATCCTCCACCTCTCACTCTTCTTATTTAATTATCTGCATCTCTTAAATCCTCCTCTTGTTTTCTCCTAACTCCTCGCTCCTCCTTCCAAGTCTTCTCTTATATACTCATCTTTCATGTCTGTTCTTCTCTCCTCAGACCAGCACCTCCTCCTCCTCCTCTTTCCTACCTGGAGTCACTTTTTATTTATTTACTTATTTTCCACAGTTTTGTCTGTTTTCTCAGAAGGAAAAACCACGTAAAAAAGTTCCTGTTGAGATGTTTTGTTTTTGTGATTTTTCGCTCTCCACCTGACATTTCCTCTTCCTGTTCCTCTTCCTCTTCCTGTTCCTGTTCCTCTTCCTGTTCCTCTTCCTGTTCCTGTTCCTCTTCCTGTTGCTGCTGCAGAGCGCTGGTGTGAGCGTTACGGAGACCTGCAGGGGGAGCTGTTGTGCGTGGAGGTGGAGAAGGAGCGTCAGGGTTTGGGTCTCAGTCTGGCAGGAAACAGGGATCGTTCCCGCCTCAGCATCTTCGTGGTTGGACTCAGTCCTGGAGGAGCGGCGGCTCGAGACGGACGCATCCGGGTTGGAGATGAACTGTTGGAGGTTAGAAACGTTCAGATCATCATCACAGTGTCACCTGTTATATGACATCACGTGACATCCCATCAGATCATGTGACATGACGTCACATGACGAACATGAGATAAACAACACCACAACATCTGTAAACAAGTGAGCAAGTGACGCCATGAAAAATAGATGCTGAGGAACAAATACACAACACACTACAATACATGCATTATAAAATACACACAGACAGTAAGATACACACACACACACACACACGTGTGAGTCTGGTTTGGTGGAATCAGTGACTTTAAAGTGATGATTTTTCACACTTACTGATTTTGGTGATTTCTTCTGATTTATTTGTGTAAATAAAGAAAAACATTCTCTGTTTTTTTCTGGCAGATCAACAACCAGATTCTTTATGGGCGGAGTCACCAGAACGCCTCGGCCATCATTAAGAGCGCCGGCTCCAAGGTGAAACTCATCCTGCTCAGGTAGGATTGCAAGGCATGCTGGGAATTCAGAGCAAACACGTGCATCTGTTTAAAGGACTCGTCGGTTTGGTCTGAGCTCGTGAACAAGAAGGCGACTGACGTCTGAGACAGGAGACGTAGTAAAGCAGTTTCTCATTGGTTCACAATGTGATGCAGTCATGTTTGTTTCTTTATTTACAGTCTGTGGAGCACGTTAGCACGTTAGCACGTTAGCTCCTCACAGAACCACTGCTAAGGCCTCATGTGTTAGCAGCTAGTTGTGGCTAATTAGCCAACAGCTGCATTTATTAGCAAGATAACTTGAATTTAATCCAGAAAGTGTCTTTTACAGATGTTTTTACTTAAGTATAGACCATGTCCAATTTGGATCAGTTTTCTTCAGGACCTCAGAAAGAGGGAGTGTTCTTCTTCACTCCCTCATTAGTTCTGCTCTTCTATATTCTGTCGCTCTGATTTCAACGTGAGGTTGATTTAATCCGAGTCAGAGAGAATCAGGTGAGAGCTGGCGTCTCGTTCTCACTCCGTCAGTGTAACAAGCTGGAGACTCCGAGAAATCCAGATAAAAGTGAATCAGTGCAGAAGGAGAAGCAGAAATCAGCTGGTGAAGAGTTTCACGTTGTCTCTGAACACGTCTCTGCTCCCTCCACATCAGCATGTCCTCTGTCCTCCTCATTTCAGGGTCTAACTCTGTCCCTGAAGTTAAGTTTCAGTCTCATCTGAACATGAGTGAAGGTGTAAATTCATTTTTTGTAACGACGTCTCCTTTTACCAGAGGCTGAACCTGAGGGTGTGAGCTGGTCAGTGGGAAGATGAAGGTCACTGAAACATGACCTGACCAGTCATATGTCTCAGATTATAACCTGCAGGTTTGTCCTGCTCGATGCAGATACCAGAGGATTAAACTGTGCTCCTCCTCCTCCTCCTCCTCCTCCTCCTCCTGCAGGGTAGATCAGCTGCTGTGAAGTGAGCAGCTGTTGTGTTTCACCACGGCCTCATTAAGAGTTTCCTCCGTCATTTCTCCGTCAGACAGGATTTACTCCACCGGTCGATGATGAAACCGGAGTTTCTCTTTTTATCTGCAGAGTTGATCATGTTTTTATTCAGCAGGGAGTCGCCAGAGGAGTTGGGGGGAGGGGCCTCCTCCTTGTTGGTATTATTCTGTTTGATCGGATGCTCGTTGATATAAAAGTTGTATTTGACCTGATCGTGTCTTTCACCAACAGTTTGAAGCTGAAGGTAGTTTTTCCTCATCATCGTCACCATGTGTGTAAATAAGATTATTCCATATGACATCAACAACAATTCATATTTCTGCCTTTTCTAGACCCAATGACACTTTACACTATATCATAAACACGTGAAGAATTAAAGTGTGAAATCACTGTTGTGATGCAGCGTGCGTGAGACCTGCAGCTGAAGACGATCCCGTCCTGACAAATAGAGACAGATGAGCGTGTCAGTCCGAAGTGAGACTCGCTGTGACTGATGCTCATTGTGTTGTCATGGCGTCAGGATGAAGGCTCATGAGACGCCCGCCTGTCAACGCCAACGTAAATCACAACAAGTCGTTAACGTGCTCGCTGAGCTGGAACCAGCTCGCTGCGTCTCATCAGCACCACTTTTCTACTCAGCGTCGCAGAAAAATCTTCAGATGAAACGATTGCGTCTGAGAAATGAAGACGTTAGAAAAAACAACACAACATGAATTTATGTTTTAAATAAAATACAGTAAATCATGTGGAACAACAAACTTTATTTGTGTTTCTGTTTCTCAGTGAGGTTTAAATCAACTGAGCTCATTAGAGCTGAGGACACAGATTTTATTTGATCATTAACCAAATAATCGTCTCCGTCGTAAAGGAGCCGATATTCTAATGAGACCTGATGATGTCACAGGTCAAAGGTCAGAGGATCATCACCCTGAGGGGAACATGAGCATCTCAACCACATCGATCAGAGTCCGACGGCGTGATGTTAGAACCTGGTGGAGGTCGTGTGTTTCCTCCCATGATTCCCTCTGTGCACCTGCGGCTCGCTGAGGGTTTTTAATTTTTTCCTCTGATTGAATCCGGCCGGCGTGCCGGGGCAGGAGGACGCCGCCGCTCGCGCTGTGTTCAGCCAGATGACAGAATCTCGTTAAAGTCGTGTCCACAGGCCGCCGCTGAATGATTTATCTCTGGGTAAAGGTCGCCACGGCAATGAGCAATGGGATGTCGACAGGGCCCGAGCCTCCCGACACATCGCCATGGAAACGGGAACGGTTAAGTGTCACCCTGCTGGTGAAACCATCTTGATCCGTGCAGGAATCTCATGAATGAATCGTACTGAAGAAATGTTTGTTTGAATGTAAACATTTTATTTAACTCGACTTTAATGGAAAAACTCGACACTGAAACCAAAACATGACAAAGAGAAATGAAATAAAGAAACGTTTGTGATTCCTCATTGAATTGTGTCCAATCATCAGGGCTGTGGTTTATATTTTATAGTTTAGTTTGAATCGAGGCAGCGCTGTGTTTCATGTGGTCGCCTGTCGGTGGCGTCATATCCTCTGTGCGTGTGTCAGCGTTTGTCTGAAAAGTCAAAAGTGACTTTTTATCCAGTTTGAAGTCACATGTTTACGAATCACTTTTTAGATCTCCTGGTTTTTAACTCTATATTGAAGCAGATGAAGGATTTTAGTCGACGTCTGGATCTGAAGTTTTCAGGGAGACTAACGTGGGCAGCTCGTCCTGAACATCAGATCTCAAGTCTGACTTTCTCCACATTTGACCGGTTGTCGCCGGAACTCAATTCACAACAGAACGAATCTGCAGCGTCGTCGTTCAGTGGAAACGTCCAGAACATCCGGTCGTTTGTGTCGTAGCTTCTTGGCAGTGACTCACGACAAACTCCTGCTGTGTTGTGTGTCTAAGTCAGTGTGTCTGTGGTTGTGTCAGTTGTGTCACTGCAGCTGTTGTGTGCCTGCAGCAGCTGACGTGTGTGTGTGTGTGTGTGTGTGTGTGTGTGTGTGTGTGTGTGTGTGTGTGTGTGTGTGTGTGTGTGTATCAATGTTAAAACTAAGGAAATGAACATTTTTCTTTTTTCATGATGCAGCAAATTCTGATCTCATCCCCTTATCTCCTCCCCCCCCCCCTCCCACCCTCTGTAGAAATGAAGATGCTATAAACCAGATGGCTGTCCCCCCTTTCCCTCCTCCCCCTCCTCCCCCTGTGCTCAGCCTTGAGGTAATGACACACACACCTGAACACAAATACACACACACACACACACACACACACACACACACACACACACACACACAGATACTCACACACAGATACTCACACATGGCCAGAAGTATGTGGACACCATTGAGCACAGTTCAGCAGCTTTAATGTGAATATTGTTAAATCAACACTGTAACTTTCACTGAGCAACATCGCCCTCTGCAGTGCGTCTCTCCAGCTGCCCCTGGTGTCCCCGCCCCCTCAGACGGGCCGTGCCCCCCCGACAGCCTGGTGCTCCACCCGCCACCACCATCCTCATCCTCCTCTTCTTCATCTGAGACACAGGTGAGCCTGTGCGGTGAAGCTGAGGTGGTCCCAGTGACGGACCCGTCGCCACCGGACAAGACGAACGATGAGGCCGAACACAACAGGAACAGAAGCAGCGTGAGCGCCCCCCAGAGTCTGAGCGAGGCCGACGCCCTCAGAAAGGTGCTGCCCTCGTTCATCTGCTCATTAATGAACTGTTACCTCCGAGGATCCTGATTGGTCCGAACCATTGACCGTAAATAACGATGGACGACATCACAGCTCCCAAAAGTGAAGCCAAATCATCTGGCCGCCCCCTGGTGGCTGGCTGCAGTATAGGTCATAATTTGAATCGGGGATATTCTACCGAGAGATGCGTCGTCCGTCTTTATTTCCAGTCAACACTCCGAACCACTGGGGTTCAGACACTGGGAACATCCTGGAGTCTGGAGACATGAATTCTAGTGAGAATCCAGTTTTACCACAAACGTCTCGTTTTCAACCTCCACTCAACTGAAAAATTCATTTTTACACTAAACAAGGATTTTGTCTTTCATCTTCTCTCACGTTCACGGAAATGATTTAACCCACAACAGATTTGA